>NC_141994.1:74207530-74310030 GCF_049901715.1 Pseudonaja textilis
AAGGGCTGAGAAATCTACCTTGTTTCTCTCACAATAATATCCCATCGAGAGGAATACGGGTAGCCCTCGACTTACAATCATTCCGTTTACTGACCATTCAAGGTTACGACGAAACAGAAAAAGGGCCGTGACCATTTTGGCACACCTGCAACCATTAGCCGGGGGTCCACGTGATTAAAATTGAGGTTGCTTGGCAACTGACTTGTACTTACGACAGTTGTAGCATCCCCCCCCACCCCGGGGTCACGCGATTCCCTTTTGCGACCTTCGGACCAGCAAAGGTGGCACGCACAGCCATTTGTACAGGCACGTGAGCCCCGGCCAAACTTACTTCACTGTACATGTCTACGCCTCCCAGCTGATTTTCGGATGGTTTGACTCCTTTTTCGGCCTCCCGGAGGCTTGAAAAAAGCCTCTGCAGGTCGAATAGGCCTGTTTTGTCACTTTCTGTAAATGCCGGAAGTGACAAAATGGGCCTATTATTCGGCCTGCAGAGGCTTTTTTTCCCACAAGCCTCTGGGAGGCTGAAAAAAGGCCTCAAACCAGCCAAAAATCAGCTATGAGGCGCAGTGCAGGTAAGGGGGGGACCTCGGAAGGCCAAAAAAACCGGGCCTTCCAGAAATGCCGGAAGGGCTGAAACGGGCCTGTTTTCAGCCTCCAGAGTTTCCGGAGGCTTCCCTCGAGCCTCCAGGAGGGTGAAAATGGCCGCCTCCGTGCTCCAGAGGCCCTCCGAAGGCTGAAAATGGGTATTTCCAGTATTTCCGGAAGGCCCATTTTTCGGCCTCCCGCGGCCGCAGGGGCTTCCCTCAAGTCTCTGGGAGGGCGAAACGGCCTCAAATGGGCCGAAAAATCAGCTGGGAGGCGCACGCCTGTGCAGTGCAGGTCAGGGGGCAGGGCAGGGGTATTGCACGCACATGAGCAATGGTGGCAGGGCACCTTGCATTGTGGGTGCCAGCACGCATGCGCACGAGCTTTTGGCAGACTACTACGCCATTACTGAAGTAGACACTCAAACCATGGGTGGGATTCAGACGGTTCAGACCGGTTCGGACGAACCGGTTGTTCCAGTGATTAGTTGGCTTCGTCCACCTGCCCCTTCCCTAGTCTTTCCTATATTTCCGTGTTTTGCAGTCCAGCTGATTGGCGCAACACAGCGAATTGCCATGGCTCAGCTGTTTTACTCACCGGGGCTGCAGCGGAAGGTTAAGTGTCAGGATTCCGGCAGTTACTCCAATTAAATCCTGAGCCTCGAGCCACACTCCCAAAACTAAAGAGGATTTAATTAACATTCTACATCCGGCACTAACCTGGGCATAGCCAACTCTGAGATACGTAACTCACCATCACCCTGCTTTTCCCCTCACCCCCCTGTGTGTATCACCCAATGAAAAAAACGTCCATAGCCAAGAGTCATCAATCATGCTCTCCAATTAGATTTTTGCACGGGAGAAGCTTCAATCATCTAATCAGTCTCTGAAGAAAGTATGAATGGAATGTACTTTCGATTCCACACTGCCGCCTGCTCTGAAATTCTTCCCTTCTTTCTGTTGTCAACTATAAAATGTGTACACAAAACGTTTTATGAGTTGACCCTAAGTGTTAAAGAGCTGAAAATGGCCAATTTTCAAACACCGCACGCACAAAGCACACACTCACCAAACCGGTTGTCACACCTGCGCACTCAACCCTACTCTTAAACCAGAACCTCTTGGAAAAGGGTTCCAAAAATATGGTTGGGATAGGAGGATGAGCCTCGAAGACAAGCCGTTGTCCAGAAGGGCCCAAGGTCCCTTGCTCGAGCAATGGGGTTGGTCTAGAAGACCTCGGAGGTCCCAGGTTTTGTGGAACACTTTTTAAAATCGAACTTCAAGAACACAGCCATTGCTTTGGGAAATTTTTTTTTAAAAAGGTCTGAATTGGGGCATTTTTTAAATCACAGTTCTCTGAGTTTCAAAGTTGGGGCAGGTTTTAATCAGGGTTCTCTGAGTTTCAAAGTTGGGTGCAACCTTGTCACGTTCCCCAGGCCAACGTCTCCATCCTGCATGATATTCCGTTTCAAATTTAAAACACTGACGTCACGGAGGCTTCCATGTTTCCTCCTCGTTGCAATGGGGGGTGGGAGTGGGCTCAAAAGACGGGAGGGTCCTTATATCAGCTGCAAGATTGTCCTTCTCCGGGCCCCAAACCAACAAACCTTCAGCAACCCCAAACTTCAATCCGTTTTTTTTGTTTTTGAGGGGCGCCCATCCTGGCAAGAAGCCGAGCGCCTTTCTTTCGAACTGAGCCCGCTTCGGTTCCGAGTTCAAGTTTTCCATTTCACGCAGATACCGCCAAGCGATGCATCACCGCTTCTTTTACTTTGCAGCAGGAGAAACTGGCCGGCCCAACTCCTCTTAAGTGACCTCTGGGGCGCCCACCAGTGCTTCTCTTAAAAACGTGCTCCGGAGGTCATCAAAAGCCGGAAGCTGGGCTGTGCCAAGAAAGCCCCCTTCCCCAGGAATGGCTCTGTGGGGCAGACCTTGCCGGACTTTTCACGCCCCGGTGGGATGGTGTCCGAACAGCACCGGGTGGGGTGGGTCTTGGGGGATGCTCTCGGCGTCTCACTGCTGCATCCCGTTGCCCCCGGTCTGCATTTCCCAGCTGCTGGGAGCCCCCTCCGGCATGTTCTGCTGCATTTGCCAGAGCTGGTGAAGTTCTTTGAATTGCAAGACCATTTTGTCTTTGAGATCCGGGTGCGAAATCTGCAAGCGGACGCTGTCGGCCGACCAGGAGAGTTCCCCGGAGAACATTTCTAAAAGGAGCCGGGCGGCTACGGGGACAACCTGTAGGGAGGAAAAGGGAGGAGAGCTGTAGAGTATAGGAGTATAGAGTAGGATAGAGCAGCCGTCCTCAGCGGAGGATGGACTTCAATTCCCAGAATTCCCCAGCCAATCAAGAGGGATGGAGTATAACTTCCAGAATCCCCCAGCCAAAAGGCTTTGAGATGGGTGGACTCCAACTCCCAGAATTCCCCAGCCAGCATGCTTTGAGATGGGTGGACTCCAACTCCCAGAATCCCTCAGCCAGCATGCTTTGAGATGGGTGGACTCCAACTCCCAGAATTCCCCAGCCAGCATGCTTTGAGATGGGTGGACTCCAACTCCCATAATTCCCTAGACAGCCATACTTTAAGATGGGTGGACTTTAACTCCCAGAATTCCCCAGCCAGAAGGCCTTGAAATGGGTGGGACTTCAACTCCCAGAATCCCCCAGCCAGCATGCTTTGAGAGGGGTGGATTCCAACTCCCAGAATCCCCAGCCTATCAAGAGGGATGGACTATAACTCCCAGAATCCCCCAGCCTATCAAGAGGGATGGACTATAACTCCCAGAATCCCCCAGCCAGCATGCTTTGAGAGGGGAGGACTTCCACTCCCAGAAGTCCACAAGTCTTAAAGTTGCCAAGGTTGGAGACTCAAAGTTGCCTGGAGGATTCTGGGAGTTGAAGTCCAAATCCTTTAAAGGAGCCGAGTCCCAAAAGCATTGTGTTAAGTTGCCCTTTCCGATGCCCCAAGCGGAGACCTGCCCTTCGAGGATTGTGTAAACTGGCTACACAACTGTGTGCAAGTGACACACCTGGTCTCGAGTGTGTTAGGGTTTTTTTTTTGACCCACCCATTCGATTAAAAGCCACCCGATGGGCTGGATTACAGCTCAGTTCATCCGTTGCTGTTCGCTAAAGTCTACTATAGGTACTCCCCGGTTTACAACAGTTTGTTGAGCAACCGCTCAAAGTTACAACGGCCCTGAAGAAAGTGACTTAGCACCATCTTTCACACTTCACGACCGTTGCAGCATCCCCCGTGGTCAGGCGATCAGAATTCATGCGCTTGGCAACTGTCTTGTATTTACGACGGTGGCAGCATTTCGGGGTCACTTTTCGCGGCTTCCTTACAAGCAAATTAGCAAGACGGTTGTTAAGCAAATCGGGCTTCCCAATTGACTTTGCGGGCCAGAAGGTCGCAAAAAGGGAACCCCATGACCCCGTGTCATAAATACAAGTCCGTTGCCAAGCGCCTGAATTTGGATCAGGTGAGCGTGGGAAGGCTGCAGTGGTCGTAAGTGTGAAAAATGGCCGTAAGTCGCTTTTTTCAGTGATATAACCACGATCACTAAATGAACGTGATGTAACTCATAAGTCACCTTTTTCACTACCGCTGTAACTCAGAACAGTCGCTAAATGAACTGTCGTAATTTGAGGACTCCTTGTCGGCTCCAAAACTGCTATTGTTGTGGCCCCCCGGCAGCCCGCAGAGCTGGCAGCAGACTCAGAAAGCGAGGAGGTTGGGGAGGAGCATAGACCAGTCCTGGCGTCTGACAAGAGGCAGAGATGGAGCCAGGTCCATCTGACGCTTATCGGCTGCCTTCGGAGTCGGAGATCAGTGGGGAAAAAGAATAGCTGGAGCCTGTTCCAAGTGTGCGCATGCACAGAACTGCCAGAAGAAGGGAACAGTTAAGGAACAAGAGTCAACTCGGGAGTAAGAGCATAGATGGATGGTGAATGGGCCCTGGGATTAAAAGTGGAGCAAAAGGGGAATGGGGTTTGTAGGAGACAATTAGTTCGTTTAATTAGTATGAAGATCTGTTCCTGACTTCTTGCCAAGTCACTGCTGCTACAGCCTGGCCTTTGAAAGCTATCGGCCTGACAGCTCTCCAAGCCTGATAGAGGTCCGTCGTTGTGGAATCTCTTGAAAGACTTGTTGGCCAGGACATTGCTGGAGAGGAATTCCCTTGAACCTAAATAAAAGGGGGTTTTATCGAGACGAGGAGTCGCTTCGTGCTTTTGGGGGAAGGCCTAGGTCGGAACAGCAGGTCCCCTGAAATAAACCCACCTGCACCGTGATCAGCTTTTTCTCCTTCGGTTTCTGGTCTGGCCACTCTTCCCCAAAACAGAAGAAAATCTCGTAGGGGGGAGGCGTGGGAGCCTGGCCTTTCTGGAACAGGATGAGTCCTGCGGGAAGGGGGAAAAAAAAATAAAAATAATAAAAACATGTCCCAGAGAGAGAAAGAGAGAGAGAGAGAGGAAAATCAACGTTAGACATTCACCAGAAGGCAAAGAGAAACCGTGGCAAAAACAGGAAGGCAAATTCAGAAAGAAAGAAAGGAAGAAACGAAGGAAGGAAGGAAGGAAGGAAGGAAGGAAGGAAGGAAGGAAGGAAGGAAGGAAGGAAGGAAGAAAAAAAAGAAAGAAAGAAACAGAAAGAAAGGAAGGAAGGAAGAAAGAAAGAAAGAAAGGAAGGAAGGAAGGAAGGAAGGAAGGAAGGAAGAAGGAAGGAAGGAAGGAAAGGAAAAGAAAGGAAGGAAAAGGAAAGGAAAGGAAAGGAAAGGAAAGGAAAGGAAAGAAGAAAGAAACAGAAAGAAAGAAAAAGAAAGGAAGGAAGGAAAGAAAGGAAGGAAAGAAAGGAAAGAAAGAAAGAAAGGAAAGAAAGAAAGGAAGGAAGGAAGGAAAGAAAGGAAAGAAAGAAAGAAAGAAAGAAAGAAAGAAAGAAAGAAAGAAAGAAAGAAAGAAAGAAAGAAAGAAAGAAAAATCCTAACTGTGAAATTGTGATATGCAAACCAATGGATCCCTCACTGGGCTGTTCTTGGCTGACTGCATTCAAACGGTGATTAAAATTGGATTTTGGCCTGGAGTGGGAGGAATTGGAGGGCTCATCCAAACCTCCTGCCTCTCTAAACTTGGCAGCTTTAAGACCGGTGGGATTCAACATGTTTTTACTACCGGTTTTTGGCGTGGCTTGGTGGACGTGGCAGGGAAAGGATATAGTGTAAAATCTCCCTTTCCTATCCCATTAACCTGCTTTCCAGCTCCGTTCTCCTGTGCAGAGCAACCCAAAAAAAGGACCCAGCCGATTCGCTCTGGGCATGGCTTGGTGGGTGTGGAATTCTGTGGGTGTGGCTTGGTGGGTGTGGCTTGGTGGGCGTGGCAGGGGAAGGATATACTGCAAAATCCACCTTCCCTCCCCACCTCACTAACCTGCTTTCCAGCTCTGTTCTCCTGGTCGGGGCAACCAAAGGAGGCCCAGCTGATCAGCTGGGACTCAATGGGAGGCAGAGAAGAGAGATGGGGTTGGCGGGGCCAGTCGGAGGCGGGATTGGCCGGTTCTCCTAACTACTCAACATTTCCGCTACCGGTTCTCCAGAACCGGTCAGAACCAGCTGAATACCCACCTCTGCTGTGGACTTCAACTCCCAAAATTCCTCAACCCTCCATGGTGGCTGGGGGATTCTGGGAGTTGAAATCCACCCATCTTAAAAGTTCCAAATGGTTGAGATACCGCTCTGAATCTAAACTTGACAACTTCTATTCAAGATTTGTGGACTTCAATTCCCAGAATTCCTCAGCTCTCCATCCTGGCTGTGGGGTGGGGGGGGGATTCTGGGAGCTTGAAGTCCACCCACCTTAAAAGTTCCCAAGGTTGAAAGACACCGCTTTGAATCATCGCTCTCTAAACTTGGCCACTTTTAAGACTGGTGGACTTCAACTCCCAGAATTCTTCAGCCCCCCGTGCTGCTGGGGGATTCTGGGCATTGGAGTCCACCCGCTTAAAGCCGCCAAGGTCCAAATGCTTCAACCGGACGTGGTCCTGTCCACAGCTCTTCAAACGCCCTTCAACGCCCAAGCGATATTTTCTCCAGTTGGTTGGCCTCAAGGGGCAACTCCCTCCACCCCTCTTCTAAGGTGTTCTCCCCACCATCTCCGGCGAGGGCGAAACTCCAAAGCCCATCCTCCTCTTCCCAGGAGCCCCTTCCCCCAGACCCCTGCTGAAGACCCCTCCCCATCTCACCGTTGAGGAAATTCTCCAGGCTAAAGAGCTTGACTTTCTTCTCGCGTTCGATGGGGTTAGGCCCGGCCAACTCTCCGGCACAAGGGCCGGTCCAAAAGACTTTACACTGGCACAACCGGATGGCGTAAATGTCCTGGCCTTGCAGTTCCAGGATCAGGCCCCGGTCCAGGACGTCCAGCAACTGATGGGTGTAGTAACGCTGCTTCTCGTTGGGGACGGCCTCGGCACTGGGGAAGCGCACCTGCTCCAAGATCACCGGTCCAAAGAGCTCCACCTGTTCCTGGGTGGGCTCCAGGTGGCTGTGGAAGAGGCGGCAGCCGTGCGGGTTGCTGATGGTCAGGGCTCCCACCGGGCGTCCGCGGTACTGGAATTTGATCTCCAGGTCGGTCACTAAAGGAGGAGGAGGAGGAGAAAGAGAAGAAGAGGAAGAAGAAGAAAGGAGGAGGAGGAGGAGAGAAGAAAAAAGGAGAAGAAGAGGAAGAAGAAGAGAGGAGGAGGAAGAAGAAAGGAAGAGGAAAAAAGAGGGGGAGAGGAAGAGAAGAAGAGGAAAAGGAGGAGGAGAGGAAGAGGAAGAGGAGAAGAGGAGGAAGAAGAAGGAGGAGGAGGAGGAAGAAGAAGAAGAAGAAAAGAAGAGGAAAAGGAAGAAAAAGAAGGAGGAAGGGGGAGGAGGAGGAGGAGAAAGAGAAGAAGAGGAAGAAGAAGAGGAGGAGGAGGACGAGGAGAGGAAGAAGAAAAAAGGAGAAAGAAAAGAAGAGGAAGAGGAAAAGGAAGAGGAGGAAGAAGAAGAGGAAGAGGAAAAAGGAGGGAGGAGAGGAAGAGAAGAAGAGGAAAAGGAGGAGGAGAGGAAGAGGAAGAAGAAGGAGGAGAAGAAGAGGAAGAATAAGAAGGAGGATGAGGAGGGGGAGGAAGAAGAAAAGAAGAGGAAAAGGAAGAAGGAGGAGGAAGGGGGAGGAGGAGGAGGAGAGGAAGAGAAAAAGAGGAAGAAGAAGGAGGAGAGGAAGAAGAGGAAGAAGAAGAAAAGAGGAAGATGAAAAGGGTGAACCAGGGCATTGGTGGCAGCGTCGCCAATGGGTAACGCTCCCGCATTTGGGGGTGACCCCAAAACTCAAGGTCTTTTGGGTGGGTGGGAGTCTGCAGGGTACAGTCGAAAAAGGCAAGATGGCTGCCACCACAAGTGGGCAGGTAGTTCTCATTGTTAATCGAAGGGCTGTTGTAACCTCAAACAGCCACTAAACGAACTATTGTAAGTCGAGGACAACCTGTAATGCTGGCCCGCATGGGCGTTATGTGCAAACACGACTGCTCGAGCGTTCGCTGATGTGGGTTGTGTGAACCCAGCCAGGAGGGGACCCCACTTTCCCTCTCATCTCCCCATCCCCATGGTCCACCCCCATAAAAGAGAGAGAGAGAGGGAGGCTTACGTGGCAGCATGTGGGGGCTGATCAATAAATTGGGGATGAACTGCTCAATGGGGGCTGCGGGACAGCCCCCCTCGGGTAAGGGCTGCAGGGTCCCTGGCACGGCCATGCTCTCGGGCATCAGTGGCATCCGGCTTGCAGATTCGGCAAAGTTGGGCACCGGAGGCTCTGCTCCTACCGGGAAGGCCCCTACGGGGACATGGGCCGGGGGTCCAGGCCCCACCTCCGGGGGAGCCAAGTGGGGGAAGTTCCCATTAGCGCATGAGTTGGTGTAGAGGGTTTCTTGCTTAAGCCACGGGTAGGGGGGCAGGGGCTCTGCGACGTGCGACGGATCTGGAATGAGAGAACCTGTTAGAAATTCTGTTCATATGTAGCACCCCAGAACCAACAAGAGCACAGTCACCATGTGCTTTACTGCTCAGCTATTTCACAGAAAATAGGAAACTACTTAGAATGAAAGAGCATAGAGTATATACCATAGATACAAACCTGTAAACCCTGTCATCTACTAGTTGAATACTTCTGTAGTTGTTGTATAGAAATAGATTCTAACAATGAATTCCAACAAACTGGGCACTGTAGAAAGCAACCCAGGAAACCTGATCAAAATGGAAGGAAAGCCACAATGTGGTTTTCGTGTGGGGAAGGGATGTGAAGGCAGCTGTCTTTTCTGCGTGATTTCTATCCCACCTTTATTACTGTACAAGGAACTCAACACACACAAGTCTCTCAACTCCGCCTCTTGTTTTCCCCACAACAACCCTGTGAGGTGGGCTCAGCTGAGAGAAAGGGACTGGCTGAAATCACCTAACTGGTTTTCACACGTAAGGCGGGACTAGAATTCACCATTTCCTGGTGATTGGCCTAAAGTCACCCAGTCGGCTTTCATGCTAAGGCGGAACTAGGACTCACTGTTTCCTGGTGAATTGAGTCACCCAGTTGTCTTTGGCGCTTAAGGCGGGACTAGAACTCACCGTCACCTAGTTTCTGAGCCAGCACCTTAACCACTACATGAAACCGGCTCTTCTTTAGAAAGAAGTTGGAGCCCCTGCCGAGCAGGAAACGTATGAAACAATCCTCCCCTCCCCTTCCCTCCAGGCCTGCCCCCCCCCACTTCTTCTTCTGCCAAGAACCCACCTGCAATCCTTAAGGTGGGCATCATTTTCTGGAGCTGCAATCAAAGGGATAAAAATTAGTGAGCTAGGTCAATTAATCCTATTCTATTCTCTCTCTCTTCCTGCTCTCTTCTCTTCTTTATATCTATATTCTATCTATCTATCTATCTATCTATCTATCTATCTATCTATCTATCTATCTATCTATCCATCCATCTATCCATCCATCCATCTATCCATCCATCCAACTTCTCTATCTATCTATCTATCTATTTATCTATCTATTATCTATCTATCTATCTATCTATCTATCTATCTATCTATCTATCTATCTATCCATCTATCTATCCATCCTTCCATCTTCTATATCTATCTTTCTATCTTTCATTCTCTTATTTATCTATCCATCCATCCATCCGTCTTCTATCTATTACCATCTATCTTATCTTATCTTATCTTATCTTATCTTATCTATCTATCCATCCATCCATCTTCTATCTATATCTCCCATCTATCTTTCTCTTATCTTATCTTATCTTATCTTATCTTATCTTATCTTATCTTATCTTATCTATCTATCTATCTATCTATCTATCTATCTATCTATCCATCCATCCATCCATCTTCTATCTATATTACCATCTATCTTATCTTATCTTATCTTATCTTATCTTATCTTATCTATTTATCTGTCTATCTCTATCTCCATCCATCCATCCATCCATATCTATCTATCCATCCATACCTGTCTGTCTGTCTGTCTGTCTGTCTGTCTGTCTGTCTCTCTCTCTCTCTCTCTCTATCTATCTATCTATCTATCTATCTATCATCTATCTATCTATCTATCTATCTATCTCTCTCTCTATCTATCTATCTATCTATCTATCTATCTATCTATCTATCTGTCTGTCTGTCTGTCTGTCTGTCTGTCTGTCTGTCTGTCTATCTATCTATCTACTATCCATCCATCCATCCATCCATCCATCCATCCATCCATCCATCCCATCTAATCTATCTATCTCTATCTCTGTATATCATCCTCTTCCTCATCTCTATATTTATTCTCTCTATCCAGACTATTTATTTATCCCACACTCCCTTTCAATCTCCATCTCCGTCTCCATCATCTCTCTCGCTCTCTCCTTTTGGAACTGCTTGTCTTCCCCACAGAGAAACTTTCGGGGCCTGTAAAAAACATAACGCTAAAAGCCAAAGAGCTAAACCCAGGTCAGAAGTGGAACTGGAGGAATGCTGGTTTGAAGGTGGTTCCGGCTGCAGCTGTGCAGAAGACCAAATGCCGTCTGGTTTGCCAAGAGCTGGATCAAGATGCGGGAATATCACAGGGGGTTCTGGTCCCTCGTGACATTAGCCCAGCACAGAAGTCTCAATTCTTATGCTGTTTTCCACAGGGAAGGCAAACAACAACAACAACAACAACAACAAAAACCATAGATCTGTGCCCAAGAAGGCTAGAAAGACCCTCCTCCAGATCTCACCTCTTCCTCTTCTTCGCACCCTGCAGGATCTTCTCCAGCAAAACTCTCTGAAGGTTAAAAGCAGAGGGTTACAGAAGGTTTTTGCAGGGCCTTAAATCGTTGTTAAGGGTTGCAGGTGCCTTGTCGTCTCCTGCGCCAAGGGGTTCCCCCCTTCCCCAACCATGAAGGACAAGGACTGGGGGCTTCTCCAAATGGTCTACCCGTCAACCACTCCCTTATGCCTGCCTGGGCTTCACGGCTACGCTGTGACAGACTGCGAGGGATGCTTGGAAGGAAGAGGGGAACTGTTCCGACAGACTTAACCACAAACTTGTTTTCAAAGCAAAACCTATTCGATTGCAACGCTGGGAATTCCTTGCATTCCCAGCCAGAGCTAATTATAAACAGTTTCCCCAAGATAAGCACACGCCTTTCAGTGCTGTGGAATGCTGCCAAAAACCAGAAGTAATTATAACAGAAACTAACCGAAGTACCGGAAAAAAAGTAGTATACAGAGCTTCAAGGAGGACTCGG
This sequence comes from Pseudonaja textilis, assembly GCF_049901715.1. Taxonomy (NCBI): domain Eukaryota; kingdom Metazoa; phylum Chordata; class Lepidosauria; order Squamata; family Elapidae; genus Pseudonaja; species Pseudonaja textilis. Next base: position 74,218,895 of record NC_141994.1, read on the forward strand.
AATCTATCGAACTGCTTTGCTTCCTGCAAAGGTTTCTTCACCTTGGCCTGTCCTTTATCCCTTATGGGAGGGGCAATCTCCTCCCAGCCTTACTTCCGAGTCGCCCCTTTTGTTTCAGCTGCTCTCATCTTCTAGCAGCTCTGTGCAAGCGCGCACTGGGAACAGGCTCCCTTTGTTCCTCTTCCTCGCTGCTACCACACTCCGGAGGCTCCGGAGTCAGCACCTCACTCCCAGGTGGTTCTGGCCCCATCCCTGCATCGAACGCAGGACCCTCATCTCGGTCCTCTCCAGACTCCCGGACCAGTCCCCTTTCTGGTCCCTCCCTGCAAGGTCCCCGCGCCCCCCCACTCCAGTTTTTTCCTTCCTTGGCCACGGGGACACCTTCTGGGGGCAAAAACAACCCCCCCAGGAGGCTTCCCCGAGGCCCAGAAGGCCCCCAAAATGTGTGTGTGTGTTTGCTGCAAAGAAGCCACGCCCACCCAGCCACATGGCCATGCCCACCTAGCCATGCCCACAGAACCGGATTTTACCAAATTTGAACCCCACTCCTGGGCTTTGCAGTCTTTCACAGGCCGTCTCGACTTACGACCGTGATGGAGCCCTGCTGCTAAGCGAGACGACCGCGAAGGGATGTTTTCACCCCCCCGTTTTACAAACTTTCTGGCTGCCGTTGGCTCAGGGAGTCGCGGCGGTTGTTAACTTCGTCGCCCGGCTGCTAAGCGAATCCTGCTTCCCCCCGCGGACTTGGCTCATTGGAAGGTCGCCCCTGCCCCCCCAAAAAGGGGGAAAATCACGTGACACGCCCCTTGGGGACGCCGCAGCCGTTGTTAAGTGTGAAAAACAGTCACGTTCCTTTCTTTTTTTTAGGGCCGTTGCAACTTTCAACGGTTGCTAAGCCAACGGTCGTTAAGTCGAGGACCTGATTGAATGCTGGGCCGACCCTTCCAGGCTGCCAGGGATAAGATCCGGCTTGGTTTCCAACGCAGAGAAAGGAAGAATTGGGAGGAAAGAAACGTATTAGACGGGGAGGAGATCCCGGGTGGCCTTTTAGTCTTGTTTTCATTCGTGAAACGCCGCCGACCAGCCGGTAAGGATAACCATCCGGCTCCTTTTCCGGGGAGGTTGGATAGATCTGGTGGTGGCGGTTGTGTTTTATTTTATTTTTATTTTTAATAAAAGGAGGGATCGAAAGAGTGAGAAGAACGTCCTCAACCCATCAGGATTGGCAGGTTTTATAGCTCTTCCAGAACCTGCCCAACCTGTCTGAGCAGACAGGAAGGAAGGACAGGAAGGAGGAGGAGGGGGAGGAGGAGAAAGAAAGGAAGGGAGAAATAAAAAGGGCTGGGAAGGAGGGAGGGAAGCGAGGAAGAGGAGGAGGAGGAGAGGAAAGGAGGAAAGAGAAAATAGGAAGGGAGGAAGGAGAGGAGAAAAATAAGAAGGGGGGGAGGAGTGAAGAGGGAAGGAAGGCGAGAAAAGGGAGGGAGTCAGGAAAGAAAGAAAAAAAGAAAGAAATGATTAGGAGGGAGGGAGGAAGACAGAAAGGAAGAGGAAGAAGAGGAGGAGGAGGAAACTGATGGGCTAGGAAAGGAAAGGAGAAAGGAAAGGAGGAAAGAAAGGAAAAGAAAGGAAAGGAAAGGAAAGAAGGAAAGGAAAAGAAATAAAAGGAGGAAAGGGAAGAAGGAAAGGAGGAAGGAAAGGAAAGGAGGAAGGAAAGGAAAGGAAAGGAAAGAAGGAAAGGAGGAAGGAAAGGAAAGGAGGAAGGAAAGAAAGAAAGGAAGGGAAAGGAAAGGAGGAAAGGAAAGGAAAGGAAAGGAAAGGAAAGGAGGAAGGAAAGAAAGAAAGGAAGGAAAAGGAAAGGAGGAAAGGAAGGAAAGGAAAGGAAAGAAGGAAAGGAAAAGAAATAAAAGGAGGAAAAGGAAGAAGGAAAGGAGGAAGGAAAGAAAAGGAGGAAGGAAGACAGAAAGGAAGAAGAAGAAGAGGAGGAGAGGAAGCTGATAGGCTAGGAAAGGAAAGGAGGGAGGAAAGGAAGGAAAAGAAAGGAAAGGAAAGGAAAGAAGGAAAGGAAAGGAAAAGAAATAAAAGGAGGAAAGGAAAGAAGGAAAGGAGGAAGGAAAGGAAAGGAGGAAGGAAAGAAAGAAAGGAAGGGAAAGGACAGGAGGAAAGGAAAGGAAAGAAGGAAAGAAAGCAAAGCAAAAAGAAAAGAAAAGGAAAGGAAAAGAAAAAGAAAAAGGAGAGAGAAGGTATGAGCGTAATTTCCTCGCCAGTATCTCTGCAACCTTTTGGGGGAAGCGACCACAGCAGCAGAGAATCCATGGTCCCCCCTGTGACTTCACCAGTTTTTTGGGGTGTGTGGGGGGAGACAAAGTAATGGCATTGCAAAACCAGCTGGTACCTCCGTTGGGCAGGGGTACGTCGCAGACCTCGTAAATCTTGTAGGGCTGCATCGGGGTGTCTTTGGTCCCGTCGTAGATCAGGCTGAACTCCCGGCTTTTGTTGAGGGCACAGCGCAGGTTGGCCTTCCATTTGGCCGGATCCGGCTCGTCCACGCCCTCGTTGTACTTGCCCGTTTCTTTGGCCCAGGCCTGTCCGTGCGAGAAAGGAAAGAGCGTGAGATTTCGGAGGATTTTCCCGCCGTCTTCTCCAAAGCAAAGTCACTGGGGAAGCCTGCAGGAAGTCCCAAACTTCCTCTGGTTCCCACCGGGGGTTATTTTTTGCCCTCCTGGGGTCGTTCTGTTTTGTCTTTTTGAACGAGGGAGTTCTCGATTTACAACAAAATGGGTACAACTATTTGTAACCCCGGGTGGGATGCAAATATTTTTACTACCGGTTCTGTGGGCGTGGCTAGGTGGGTGTGGCTAGGTGGGTGTGGTCATGTGACGGGGTGCGCGTGGTACCTTTTTCTTCTCTAGTCAGTCTCCTGCACCACGGTGGAAGGCCTCTATTTCACCTTCCCCTGGGCCTCCGGGAGGGCCAAAACAGCAGAACCACCGGGAGCGGAGGTGGGATTCAGCTGGTTCTGACAGGTTCTGCAGAACCGGTAGTGAAAATGTGGAGTCGTTTGGAGAACCAGCCAATCCCGCCTCTGACTGGCCCCGCCAACCCAAGAATAGATGTATTCTCTTCCTCCCATTGAGTCCCAGCTGATCGGCTGGGTCTCCTTTGGTTGCCCTGCACAGGAGAACAGAGCTGGAAAGCAGGTTAGTGGAGTGGGGAGGGAAGGGGGATTTTGTAGTATATCCTTCCCCTGCTATGTCCAACAAACCACACCCAAGCCACACCACACTCACCAAGCCATGGCCACCAAGCCACACGCACAGAACCGGTAGTAAAAAAAAAATTGAATCCCACCACTGTCCGGGAGGCCTGTTTTTTGTCCTCCCCGAGGCTCGGTGCAGACCCTGTCCTTACCTGGGATCCAAAATGGGCCTTGTGGCCGCTCCTGGGAGGGGAGGATCAGGGTAAGTGAGAACCGCTAGGGGTGGGATTTGCCCAGGGATGGGATCCTACCGGCTCAGCCTGGTTCAAAGATCAGCTGGGAGCAAACCAGTTCGCTCCAACGATCAGCTGTTGGGCCCACACCAACCCACCCCGGCTCTAGTCTGTTCTTTATTTCCGGGTTTTCCAGCTCAGCATATTCATGCAGCACGCGTCAGCGGTTTAAGACACAGGGCTTGCAGCAGAAGGCGAGTTGCAAATGCTGCGCGCGCTTATCGAGCCAGCATTTGGCGGGCATGCGCGTGCTCACCGATCCAGTTATTATACCGATGGAATCCCAACTCCTGGATTGGCAGGTTCGCTGAACCAGCCCTTAAAAAGGATAAAATTGGCAACCGGTTTGCCCAAACCGGGGCGAATCGGTAGCGGCCCAACCACCACCCCCGCCCATCCTCCTCCGTCCCGGGGCTCACCTTGAAGATGGTGTTCTCGTCATCCTGGCAGGGCATGTGACGGGTGGCGTGGCGCCAGGGGATGCAAAACCTCTTCTGCTCCGGATCTACCCAGCGCAGACCTGGGTACTGGCTGCTGTTCACCTGGGCCACCAGCCAGGGCTTCAGGCGGATGCGACGTGGATGGGGGTTCATTGTTCAGCCGCCCCTCCCCCCCTTACTGCCCCTTGTCGAAGAGCCTGGAAGGAGAAGCCGAGAAGAAATCAGGCACCGGAACCCAAATCTGGAACCGGCAAGTCAGCGTTTTCCAAGGAAGGCCTGCCAGGGGAGATCCCGAAGGGCTCAGTGGCTACAATCCAGCTGCTTCCACCCACCCCGGGCCCTCGGACTATGAGATGAGATTTGAAGGGGCTGGTTTGGGGGGGCCTCCATCCATTGGGACCCAGGAGAACCTCAACCACCTGGACGCTTGGAAGGAAGGAAGGTCACCAACAAGAAATAGGAGCCAGCCAGGGAAGAAGGCGGAGTCTCCTCGCTGACGGACCGTAGATCGCGACTCTCTGCGGCTATGGTCCGTGCTCTTTCGTCGGAGAGCCCCGATCATTACGATTAGGGGCTGAAGCTGCCTTGGAGGGGCGGCGGAGTAAGGGGAAGCCGCAAGCCAGGTTGAGGGGAGCCGCATTCCCCCCCTGGGCTTGGTCTTTCCCCCCCCGAAGACGACTGCAGTGGTGGTTTAAAATGGCCACCTCACAGAGGAGGACTCAGCTGGATTAAGATTTGTGCAGGAGGGAAGAAAGAGGTGGATAACATCTGAACCGGGACAACTGGGCAATACAGCTAAACAAAAGTACCCCGGGATTAAGGTAACATGGAATTTTTAAGAAAAGAAAAGTAAGCAGCGAAATTACAAAGGGACAGGGGAAAAAAAAAAGAAAATATTTTTGACAGCTAAGCGGGGCTTCGAACCAGGAAAGGAAGAAGCCGGAACTAAAGATTTAACTAAATTGGACTAAAATATCTTGGCAATAAACAGGCATAAAATAAAGCTGGATTGTCGAAAAATAATAATAATAAAGTTTACAAATTGGAGACTGGACTGTGCTGGAATATTGAGGTTCGAAAAACCCTAAATAAAAAAAATAGGGGAAAAAGGTGAAGACTTTCCTTGAGATTAAGGAAAGAGGCTAGAATTAATGTTTGTTTCTCTCCTTCCTGAAAATTTGGAATGGAAAAGGTAATAATAGAATTAATTATGCATATATGAATGCATAATTGCTGTCATATTTGTATGTAAAGGTGATGACCCGGAAATATGTTGTCCACTAAAAAGAGATTTTTGTTTTTAATGTGAAAAACTGAATAAAATTTGTTTTTTTTTTAAAAAGAAATAGGAGTCAGCCAGAGGTGGAATTCAGCCAGTTCGGACCAGTTCTGGAGAACCGGTAGTGGAAATTTTGAGTAGTTTGGAGAACCGGCAAAGGCCCCCTCTGACTGGCCCCGCCCCCATCTATGCTCCACCTCCCATTGAGTCCCAGCTGATTGGTTGAGTCTTCTTTGGTTGCCTTGCACAGGAGAAGGGAGCTGGAAAGCAGGTTAGTGGGGTGGGGAGGGAATGGGGATTTTGCAATATCCTTCCCCGCCATGCCCACCAAGCCACGCCCACCAAGCCACGCCCACAGCTGATCGGATGGGTCTTCTTTGGTTGCCCTGCACAGGAGAACGGAGCTGGAAAGCAGGTTAGTGTGGCGGGAAAGGGGATTTTGCAACATATCCTTCCGCCAGGAGTGGGGAGAGAATGGGATTTTGCAGTAACCTTCCCCCACCACTCCCACAGAATGCCACGCCCACCAAGCCACGCCCACCAAGCCACACCCACAGATCTGGTAGTAAAAAAACTATGAATCCCACCACCGGAGCCAGCCGTGTGCTGCAGCAGCCCAAAAAGCCAATGCGATCCTAGGCTGCCATTAACAGAGATATAGAATCAAGATCACTTAGCACGAATGCCGCTTTACAAGGCCTTGGTAAGGCCACATTTGGAATGCTGCATTCAGTTTTGGTCACCATGATGTAGAAAAAGTTGAGACTCTGGCAAGAGTGCAGAGAAGAGCCACAAAGACGATTCGGAGGCTAAAACACATGAAGGAACGGTTACAAGAACTCGGAATGGCTACTCTAGTGAAGGCTGCACCCCTGTCTCCCCTGGTCCTTCTCTTCCCTAGACTAGCCAGGCCCAGTTCCTGCAACCCTTCGTCGTATGTTTGAATCTCCAATCCTTAATCATCCTGGCTGCTCTTCTCTTCGCTCTTTCTAGAGCCTCAACATCTTTTTTATAGTGTGGGTGACCAAACCTGGATGCAGGACTCTAGGTGTGGCCTTACTAAGGCTTTACACAGTGGGATTAGTCCCTCCCTTGATCTGGACTGTATCCCTCTGTTAGGATTGCGTTGGCTTTTTTGGCTGCTGCTGCACACGGCTGGCTCCTATTTAGCTGGTTGTCCACTGAAACTCCAGGGTCTTAAGAAAGTAAAATAAAATTTTCTAAACTGTATAAAGATATAAGAATAGTAATTATAGCTAAAGATATTATTTAATAGTAGATAAAGGCAATGTATTATGATATTTAAACCAAAATCTTGTATACATGCCAAGAACATTGATGATACCAGGATGTCTTACGATGCACAAAAAAAAAAGAAAATTAATAAAAATATATTAAAAAGAAAAACCCTCCAAGGTCCCTCTCACAGTTACTGTTTGCCTCCAGAAATTGTGAATGCTCCATCACTGGAAGTTTTTAAGAAGAGATTGGATAATCATTGGTCTCCTGTTTGGACAGAGGGTTGGGCAAGATGACCTCTGAAGTCCCTTCCAACTCTGTTAATCTGTTATTCCCTCGCCTTTTGTAAAAAGCACCTTCGGGACAACTATGACCTGGACGATTGGATGATCTCCATAAACATTTTGCCAACGGGCATCGGTAAAATTTCCTCCCCTGCCAAAGCAGACCAACCCAGCTAGAAGCAACGATGCCCTTCCCCCAGGGCCGCCGAAGAGCGAGCGTGTCGAGAAATTTAATATATATATAACGTAACAATATTTTATTATTGAATATAATGATTATAATGGAATGTCTGATAGCACAAATTAGATTTTGCAAAAGTGAAGTTTTGCTCGAAAAGGATGATGTGAATTTATAATTCCAGTCTAAGGAGATAATAACAATGATCATATCATATGCATGGCTGATTTATATAAGATGAAGTTGGATTTAAACCAGGAGAGATAGACAGTTGATATTGTACACAACGAGATATGTACCAACCGACACACTGTATGTAATGGAAAGATGGTTGTGTTTGATGTTTTATGTTTGTATTTGTTAATGTTTGTTGTCAAAGTAAATTAAAAAGAAATAAATAGAGAAGTTTGATATAAAAGTAAAGGTTCCCCTCAAACAGACGTGCTAGTCATTCCCGGCTCTAGGGGGCGCTGCTCATCTCCGTTACAAAGCCAAAGAAGAGCCAGCGCTGTCCAAAGACGTCTCCATGGTCATGCGGCCGGCAGGACTCAACGCCGAAGGCGCACAGAACGCTGTTCCCTTCCCGCCAAAGGGGTCCCTATTTTTCTACTTGCATTTTTTTTACATGCTAGGTTGGGAGAAGCCGGGACAAAGTAACCGGAGCTCGCTCCATGACACGGCTCTGGGGATTCGAACCGCCGAACTGCCGACCTTTCTGATCGACAAGCTCAGCGTCTTAGCCGCTGAGCCACCGCACCCCGCGTTGGATCTACAAACCAACAAACATAATCGGGGAAAAAAAATAATCATCTCCAATTTTTCATCCAGTTCTCCGCCTTGTTTCCCTTCGTTCCTGCAAACTCATTTTATCTTGGATTTTTGGGCAGGAAATGCAGCGACGGAGGGCTCTTATTGCTCTTGAATCGCCTTATCCTTTCCCAGCGATTCACTCCACAATGGTGGCCAGGAAGGCCGGATAACGGGCCAAACCTCACAGCACCGGCGCCTCTCTTAGCGACGAGAGCTCTGGCCTCCATGGTCACCGTACATCGAGGACTACTACCCATGTTTGCAATTTGTATTCACATGCTTCCAGTTTTAAATTACTTTTCTGTTTTCCCCCCAATAATTTGTATTGTTCTTTTTTTTTAATCTTTTACACATTTTCACCTTAATAGTAACAGTATTGTGCCATTATTATTATAAACCAATCTCAAGTAAATATCTACATTTACCTACATTCATATACATTTACCTATAATTTTCTTATCTCCGTTATCCTTATTTCTGTTGTTCAACCATTCATACCAATTGTCCCAAATTTCGTAATACTCTTCTTTATCTTTTAATTTTAATGTCAATTTATCCATTTCAGCACAATCTAGACATTTTTGAATTACTAATTCCTCTGGGTGCGTATTATTTTGTTTCCAACATTGTGCGTATACTATCGTTGCTGTCAATATATGCAATATAATATATTTAACCCTTTTCTTATATTTATCCCTTTCATTATTCCCAATAGAAACAACTCCGATTTAAACTCTATTCGATCTTCCACAATTTCTTGCGTCCAGATCCATATTTTAGTCCGGTATTTTGGGGCTTTTGGGCATGACCATCACATAGGATAGAAGGTACCTTGGTTCCGGTTGCGTTTCCAGCATGTCCGATTCATGTCCAGGTACATTTTAGCCAGTCTCACTGGGGGCAAATGCCAAAGATAAAGGAACTTGTGCCTAAATTAGTTTTCGTAAGGATTGTTTTCATTGCGACTGTTTGTGTTTTAAAAAAATAAATATATATTGTTTTCCTTTCCTGCTGGATGCAGTCCAGAGTCACTTTCGGCTGAGATGTTGACGTTGGACAGACGATTAAATAAATCAAGCACCCACCTGTTTTCCTTTAATGTGGCGATGACTGATCGCCCTGGATGTTGCAATGCCTCCGATTCTGGTTCCATGGGCGTGACCACGCCACCCACGAGCCAGCGGGGCAGCCCAGCCTTTCAAGTGCTTCGTCGCAAACGCAGCCAGGCGCAAAGGAGCGCTGACCCTGGTTGCATTCTTCTTCTTCCGGAGATGTCCCTCCGCCAAGGGTTGGTTTGGGCGCTCGGGCTGCCCGCTCACCTGTTACTGCCATGCTCTCAAAGTGACAGGTGGCCAACCTGTGCGAGCTGCACAGCTTCAGAGGCATTGGATGGAACGTAGAAGAATGGAAGGTGGGAGGGACCTTGGAGGTCTTCTAGTCCAGCCCCCCCTGCAGGAAACCCTAGACCACTTCAGACAAATGGTTGTCCAATCTCTTCTTAAAAACCTCCAGAAATGGAGAAAGGAAGGAAGGAAGGAAGGAAAGGAGGGAGGAAAGTAAGGGAAGGAAAGAAGGGAGGAAAGGAAGAAAAGGAAGGAAGGAAAGGAAGAAAAGGAAGGAAAGGAAAAGAAAGGAAGGAAGGAAGGAAGGAAGGAAGGAAGGAAGGAAGGAAGGAAGGAAGGAAGGAAGGAAGGAAGGAAAGAAGAAAGGAAGGAAGAAAGGAAGGGAGGGAGGAAGGGAGGAAAGGAAGGAAGGAAAGGAAAGGAAAGGAAGGAAGGAAAGGAAGGGAGGGAGGGAGGAAAGTAAGGAAGGAAAGAAGGGAGGAAAGGAAGGAAGGAAAGGAGGGAGGGAGGGAGAAAAGGAAGGAAGGAAAGGAAGGAAATGAAGGATGGAAGGAAAGGAAGAAAAGGAAGGAAGGAAAGGAAAAGAAAAGGAAGGAAGGAAGGAAGGAAGGAAAGGAAGAAAGGAAGGGAGGGAGGAAAGGAAAGGAAAGGAAAGGAAAGGAAGGAAAGGAAAGGAAAAGAAAAGAAAGGAAAGGAAGGAAGGAAAGAAGGGAGGAAAGGAAGAAAGGAAGGAAGGAAGGAAGGAAAGGAAGGAAGGAAGGAAAGGAAAGGTAAGGAAGGAAGGAAGGAAAAACAAGAGCAGAATAACAGAGTTGGAAGGGACCTTAGAGGTCTTCTAGTCCAGCCCCCTGCTCAAACAGGAGACTCCCCCCACCATTTCAGACAAGTGGCTGTCCAATCTCTTCTTGAAAATCTCCAGTGATGAAGTCCATACAACTTCTGGTGGCATGTAGTTCCACTGGTTAATTGTCCTCCCTATTATAAAGTGTCTCCTTAGTTCTTGGTTGCTTCTCTCCTTGATCAGTTTCCATCCATTGTTTCTTGTCCTGCCTTCTGGTGCTTTGGAGGATAATTTGACTCCTTCTTCTTGGTAGCAGCCCCTCACATATTGGAAGACTCTCTCGTGTCACCCTGTCCTTCTTTTTTCAATAATAATAATAATAATAATAATAATAATAATAATATAACCATATAATATAATAATGTAATATATAATAATATAATAATATTTTGCCTGTAGCAAAGAACTGGTAGGATCATAAGCCTGAAAAAGTGGTTGAAAATGAGCATGCAAAACTAGCGCGGAACTTCCAAATACAGACTGACAAAGTTTTGGAACACAACACCCCGGATATCACGATTGTGGAGAAGAAAAAAGTGTGGATCGTCGACATTGCCATACCCGGTGACAGCACAATCGACGAGAAACAACTTGAAAAAGTCACCAGATATCAGGACTTGAGAATCGAACTGCAGAGACTCTGGCATAGACCAGTGCAGCTGGTTCCAGTGGTACTGGGCACACTGGGTGCTGCTGTGCCTAAAGACCTAGGCAAGCACTTAAAAACCATTGGCGCTGACAAGATCACCCTTGGTCGGCTGCAGAAGGCCACCTCACTGGGATCCGCTCGCATAATCTGCCGATATATCACGCGGTCCTAAACGCTTGGGAAGGGTTTGACTGGTGATTTGTGATACGAAACCCAGCATGGTTATCTCATTTGCTGTGTGCACTGTCATTTTTGCATATAATAATAATATAATATAATATAATATAATATAATATAATATAATAGTATAGTATAGTATAGTATAGTATAGTATAGTATAGTATAGTATAGTATAGTATAATATAATATAATATAATATAGTAATAATATAACAATCTAATAACAATAATACTTTACAATAAGGTAGGCCTCGACTTACAACTGTTTGTTTAGTGACCATCCAAAGTCACAACATCACTGGAAAAAAGACTTATGACCCCTTTTCACAGTTACGACCGTGGCACTATCCCCATGGTCACGTGATCAAAATTCAGAGACTTGGCAACTGACTCACATTTATGACGATAGTTATGCCCCCAGGGTTACGTGATTTCCTTTTGCGACCTGAAGATCAAAACCACGGGGGAAACGAGATCCCTTAACAACCGTGTGCCTAACTTCACAACTGCAATGATTCACTCAAACAACCGTGTCTGCAAGAGTTGTAAAACGGGGGCCAAACTCACTTGACAAATATCTGGCTTCGCCACATCAATGTTGGGCTTAATTGTGGCCATAAGGTGAGGACCCCCTGACCCTTGGAACAGCTTCCATCCTGTGTTGATGTCTGTAACAACGTCGCACCTCCAAATCTGCCCATCCCAGGTCCACGGTGAGGACTTGAGAGTCTGAACATCTGGACAACTTGTGCGACGAGCCGTTAACACTAAAGATCGCCCAGACGGGCTACAAACAACGGCACGACCAAAATGGCAACAACGGTGCACTGAAAGCTCTGGAAGAAATGTCATTTGCCTGCAGGAAAGAACTGGTGGGACCGTAAAATACAAACAAAATCATAGAAAATGAAAGAGCTCAAGTGTTCTCTAGATCAGCGATGGTGAACTTTTTCGGCACCGAGTGCCCAAACCGGAATGTGCATGCATGCCTGTGAATGTCTAATGATCTCTAATCTCAAATGACCTAAGTGCTAGAGCGCACTGTAACTACATAGCCAAAAAGGCATTAAGAGTTGTTAACCTAATCCTACGTAGCTTTTTCTCTGGTAATATCACACTACTAACTAGAGGGTACAAAACATTTGCTAGACCAGTACTCGAATACAGCTCATCAGTCTGGAACCCTCATTACGTATCTGATATTAACACAGTTGGGAAAGTCCAGAAATATTTCACAAGAAGAGTTCTCCACTCCTCTACTCGTTGCAGAAGACCTTATGCCACCAGACTTGAAATTCTAGACCTAGAAAACCTTGAATTACGCCGTCTTTGGTCTGATCTAAGTATGGTATATAAAATCATACATCGCAATGTCCTACCTGTCAATGAATACTTCAGCTTCAACCATAACAATACAAGAGCACACAATAGATACAAACTCAAGGTTAATCGCACCAAACTTGATTGCAGGAAATACGACTTCAGCAACAGAGTGGTCAATGTCTGGAATCCTCTACCTGACTCTGTGGTTTCTTCCCCAAACCCCAAAAACTTTAACCTTAGACTGTCTACTGTTGACCTCACCCCTTTCCTAAGAGGTCTGTAGGGGTCGTGCATAAGCGCACCAACATCCCTACCGTCCCTGTCCTGTTGTTTCTTTTATTTTTCTTATATGTACCCATTTCATGTATTCATAACTATGTATATAGTTATACCTGTTATCTTGTAAATAATTGACAAATCAAAAAAATCAAAAAATCAAAAATAAAATGTGCGTGTGCCGGAGCACCAGAAAACTGAAGACTGGCTGGCCGGTGCATGCATACCTGTTTTTTGGGCATTTGGGGGGCCCTTTTTGTCCATTTTCAGGCTGCTTTTTGGGGTCATTTTCGGCCTGAAAAATGCCCTGTTTTTTGGCATTTTGGGAGCCGTTTTCAGGCCGTTTCCCAGGCTGGCCTGAAAATGGCCAGGATAGAGGCCTGAAAATGGTTTGTTTTTGGAGACCAGCTGGCCAGCACACATGTGCACACCAGAGACCCGAAGAGCAGCTGGCGACACGCACATGCTCACTGAGTGGGCACTGCCTGCCGCTTCTGGCACGCATGCCAAAGGTTCGCCATGACGGCGCTAGACTTTAGACTTCAAACCGACAGGCATCTGCAAAATAACACCCCGGACTTAATAATTGTCGATACGAAAGACAAAAAAGTTTGGATATTGGATGTGGCAGTGCCGAGAGACAGAAGAACAAGAGAGAAATCACAACATACAAAGACCTACAAATAGAAATGGAGCGACAGTGGCAAAAGACAGCAGAGGTAGTACCGATAGTAACGGGTAACTTGGGTACCATCTCAAAACATCTGGAGAAACACTTGGACGCCATCGGCATTGACAAATTCACCATCAGTCAATTGCAAAAGGCAGCTTGGCTTTGAACAGCTTACATCCTGCGCTGACAACCTGTCACATCATCAAATGACAACCTCCGGCTATCCCAGGTCCTTTGGGAAGAACTCAAGAAGCGGACAAAAATGCCAAATCCAGTCTGAACATCTTTAAAGCTAGCATGTTTTAAATGGCTGGGCTTCAACTCCCGTTTAAGATGAGTGGACTTTAATTCCCACAATTCCCCAGCCAGCCTGCTTTAACAGGAGTGGACTTCACCTCCTAGAATCCTCCAGCCAGCATGCTTTAAGAAGGGTAGACTTCAACTCCCAGCATTCTTCAGCCAACTTGGCTTAAAATGGATGGTCTTCAACTCCCAGAATTCCCTAGTCCAACCATCTTAAAGCATGCTGGCTGGGGAATTCTGGGAGATGAAGTCCACCCATCTCAAAGCCTGCTGGCTGGGGAATTCTGGGAGTGGAAGTCCACCCATCTCAAAGCCTGCTGGCTGGGGAATTCTGGGAGTGGAAGTCCACCCATCTCAAAGCCTGCTGGCTGGGGGAATTCTTGGGACTTGGAAGTCCACCCATCTCAAAGCCTGCTGGCTGGGGAATTCTGGGACTTGAAGTCCACCCATCTCAAAGCATACTCACTAGAGAATTCTGGGAGTTGAAGTCCACTCGTCTTACAGCATGCTGGCTAAGGAATTTTGGGAGTTGAAGTCCACCCATCTTCAAGTCCCCAAATTTCATGAACGTTGGGCCAAACCCACAGCTGCTCTTCTCAAAGAAACACGGCGTGATTCAAACCTTGTTCTTCACTTGGCTATGACAGGTAAAATACCTCCCCGAAAGCAGAAAGGGGAAATTTGGCTGGAGCCCAAAATTCCGGTTCAGCAACTACGAAAAAAGCCCACCGCGAGAGCCGCAAACCCCTCAGGGATCAACCAAGTATGCTTAACCTTGAAATCCAGCTAGCAGCTTCTACTGATACGGCAGCTAATTATACAGAACTGGGATTTTTCCACCATCAGCTTGCTTTCTCCTCCTTAGAGTTACGAATTGCCGCTCTCACAACTGGCTCGAGGTACACACACACACACATACACACTGAAAAGTGACTGTCCCCTCCAGGCAAAAAATCCTGACTCAGAATGGGAACCCTGGAGCAGATATTCCACAGAATTTTAAAAATTTATATATTTTTTGGTGTCTTCTCTTGCAGAAAAAGTATGTGCCCGCAAAAGAATATCAAATAGGATATCAATCTGTTCTATTTGAAACTGACCGGATCTCATGTCAGGGTGAGGAACCGATTCTAGGCATGTAAGAATAAGGTTTAAAACTCGCTAGATTAGGGAAATGGGCTCTAAGTAACAGAAGGAAGGAGGGCTGGATTGGAAAACAGACATGAGCCGGGAGTGTGAGGTGGCTGCAAGAAAGGAAAACATAAGTTTTCAGCCGTATCAACAGAAATCGAGTTCCCAACAATTGGGAAGGAATTGGGATTGTGGAGTTGCAAAGGACCTCAGAGAGTTAGGGTGACTTTGGGCCAATCACCAGCAGACAGGGACTTCTAGCACTGCCTTAAGCATGAAATCTATTTGGGTGACTTTGGGCCAATCACCAGGACACAGTGAGTTCTAGTCCTGCCTTAGGCATGAAAGCTGGCTGGGTGATTTTGGGCCAATCACTAGGAGACAGTGAATTCTAGTCCCGCCTTAGGCCTGAAAGCCAACTGGGTGACTTTGGGCCAATCACCAGGAGACAGTTCTAGTTCCGCCTTAGGCCTGAAAGCCAACTGGGTGACTTTGGGCCAATCACCAGGAGACAGTGAGTTCTAGTTCCGTCTTAGGCAGGAAAGCTGACTGGGTGACTTTGGGCCAATCACCAGGATATTGGGAGTTCTAGTCCTGCCTTAGGCCTGAAAGCCAGCTGGGTGACTTTGAGCCAATCACCAAGAGACAGTGAGTTCTAGTTCCGCTTTAGGCATGAGAGCCAATGAGAAACTTTCAGCCAATCATCAGGAGACAATGAGTTCTAGTCCTGGCGTAGCTATGGAATTTGGCTGGGTGACTTTGGGCTAATCACCAGGAGACGGTGAATTCTAGTTCTGCCTTAGGCATGAGAGCCAGCTGGGTGACCTTGGGCCAGTCACTCTCTTTCTCTCTCTCTCTCAATCCATCCCACCTCACAGGGTTGTTGTTGTGGAGGGGGGGGGGAACAACAAGAGGAGTGTGTGTTGCATATGAGTTATTAATAAGGGGAGAAAACCAACCAACCAACCTAGCTAGCCTGCGAGCCAGTAAGGCAAAACAGCCACTTGTTTGCAAGTGTGCAAAAGGTCCCACTTCCTGCCAAGGTCGGCTTCCTCACCTTGGTTGCGCAGGAGAGTAAGCAAGTTTGACAACTCTGGGCTCAGTTTAATAACAGCCCTGGGTGCGATGAAGCCTGTTTGTTTGCGGGCGAAACACTGCAGGGTGCCAGTCCAACACGTAGCTTCTTGCAGGGCGCCTTCCGACTCTACGGCACATTTATGACTTATTTATCCAATTTCTGTATGCCGCCCAGCCAGGGGTGGGTGCCTCCTGCACCACCACCAGGGGGGTGGGGGCAACATTTTTGCCCTCCCCAAGGCTCCGGAGGCTTTCATTGAGCCTCTGGGACGGTGAAAACAGCTTCCCCCGGGCTCCGGAGGCTCTTGGAAATCGGAAACAAGCCCGTTTCTGGCCTTCCCAAACTTCCAGGAGGCCCATTTTTCACCCTCCTCAAGGGTCCACGCTGGCCCTGCACTTACCTGCATCCAAAATGGGCCCCGTGCGGACACCTGGGAGTGGTGCGGTGGGCGGGGCGGGGCCAGCCAGCGGTGGGATTTGGAGGTTTTCTGAACCGGCCATAAACGTTAGCTACGGGTTCTCCTGTACCTGGCCGAACCTGTAGCAGCCCCGCCCTCACCCCCCCGCGGTGTTGGGGCGGCTGACAACACGATAAAAGTTTTGGGGGTGAGCCATCCCATGACCCCCAAAAGCCAAGGGAACGTCGGCGGCGAAGTCCGATGAAACTACTTTATGGCTGAAAGGCTACGCGCAGGAATCTTCTCAACTAAGTGTGTTGTCGTTTCTTCTCGGCGGAACAGCGGAACCTGACAGGAAGTCAGATCTGCTCGCACGGTGTTGCCCGCCACCAATACAGCCGCCCTACAGCTCCACCTCCGCCACACCCCGTGATCTTCATCCATATAAGGGAAACGCCATACTCCTTCCCCCACTAATATACTCGCGCAAAACGCCACCGTCACCACACCCAGGGATTTTCTGCCAAGCAAGTCACACACCGGGCCGCAGCCAATTCGAAAACAGCACTTTCCAGACCATTACGCACGGACTGCCTGGGTGTAGCCGACTCTGAGACACGTAATTCATTGTCACCCTTGACCCTAGTCTTCCCACCCCACCCATGCGTGTATCCTAATCCATATTCTCCAATGGGACACCTCCATAGCCCAGAGTCACCAATCAGGCTCTCCGGTTCCAATTTTGCACGGCAGAAACGTCCGTCGCCTAGTTACAATCTCTGAAAACGTTCATGGCATGCACTTTCGGGTTCCAAGCTGCCGCATTGCTCCCCCCCTCCCTTTCTGTTGGCAACAGTCAAAAGAACATAGAAATATTTCATGAGTTGACACCTTCAGCCCCTCCGCGAAAACTGCATTTTTTGGCGGGGGGGGGTCCTCTAGAAACTGAGAGGACAAACGGGTCCATCTCAGGATTCTCACAAGCTCTTTCACAACTGTTTGGGGTTCCTCTCCAAATTATGACGGGACCCCTTCGTGAAACATCGACGCGTTGAAACTTCCAGGAGCTGAAAATCCAGGCAGCTTGGGCGCCGGTTTTTCCCCCCTTGTAGACATGAGTCACGAACGCTCCTCTCGAAATGAGGAAAGAGGCAAAGAAAGGGAGAAATGAAACCGAGATCTGGAGAAACCGGGAACCCACGAGATGGGCTCACTTTCAAAAGCTCTTTTGCGGCGTGGCTCGCTTAACGACCCTCTTGCTTAGCAACCAGTGGGGGGGGGGGGTCGTAAGTCGAGGATTGCCTGTGTTTGGAATTTGAAATTGGGAGGAGGGGGGGGCGCAGCTCTGCCTGTGGGGGCCCCTCATTTCTTGATATCCTCACAAATGCAGTTTTCATCTACGTACAATCCTCATGTTCTGACCTAGGCTTTCCCCAACAGCACGAAGCCGACTCCTCGACCCGATTAAACGGCTTTTATTTAGTTTACAGGGAATTCCTCTTCAGCAAAGTCCCGGCCAACCGTCTTTCAAGAGATTGCACAACGACAGACTGTTATCAGGCTTGGAGAGTTGCCAGGACGATACTTTTCAAACGCCACGCTGTAGCAGAGAATACGTGGCAAGAAGTCAGGAACAGATCTTCACCCTAATTAAATGAACTATTTGTCCCCTGCAAAAGCCCCCTCCCCTTTTGCTCCTCTTTTAATCCTTATGGGAGGGGCCATTCACCATCCACCTCAGCCTTTACTCCCAAGTTGACCCTTGTTCCTTAGCTGTTCCCTTCTTCTGGCAGCTCTGCACATGCGAACACTGGGAACAGGCTCCAGCTGTTCTTCTACCCCACCAATCTCCGGCTCCGAAGGCAGCTGATAACGGTCAGACAGCCCTGGCTCCATCTCTGCCTTGTGTTCCTTAGCTGTTCCCTTCTTCTAGCAGCTCTGTGCATGCGCACACTGGGAACAGGCTCCAGCTGTTCTTCTTCCCCACTGATCTCTGATGGCAGTTGATAACTGTCAGACAGCCCTGGTCCCATCTCTGCCTCGTGTTCCTTAGTTGTTCCCTTCGTCTGGCAGCTCTGTGCATGTGCACACTGGGAACAGGCTCCAGCTGTTCTTCTGCCCCACTGATCTCCGATTCTGAAGGCAGCTGATAACGGTCAGATGGACCTGGCCCTATCTCTGCCTTGTGTTCCTTAAATGTCCCCTTCTTCTGGCAGCTCTGCGCATGTGTGCACTGGAAAAAGGCTCCAGCCCCTCTACCCCACTGATCTCCGAAGGCACCTGGTAACTGTTGGGTGGTTTCCGCCCCATCTCTGCCTCGTGTTCCTTAGCTGTTCCCTTCTCCTGGCAGCTCTGTGCATGTGCACACTGGGAACAGGCTCCAGCTGTTCTTCTTCCCCACTGATCTCCGATTCCGAAGGCAGTTGATAACTGTTGGATGGCTCCCGCCCCATCTCTGTCTCTGACGCAGAGCCCTCGTCCGAGCCTTCCCCAGACTCCAGGACTGGCCCAGGTTCCTCCTCAGCCTCCACACACTGCTGCTAGCGGGCCACAACACATCGCACAACCATCGTACTATGCACTACATACAACCATCGCACGACCCTTTTTCAAAAGAAGCCAACGGGCAGAAAAAAATAGAATCAAAAGAATACAGGGAGTCCTCGCTTTACGACCAAAATTGAACCCAAAGTTTCTGTCATTAAGAGAGGAACCCCCCACCCCCCCGCGGTGAGTTTTACCCGATTTCATGACCTTTCTCGCCACCGTTGCTAGATGAATCAATCCGGTGGGTCAAGTTGGTAAGACCGTTGTTAAGCAAACCGGGCTTCCCCATCGGCATTCAGGAGGTCGCAAAAAGGGATCCTGTGATTCCCCCCTCTTGGGGGGGAGGGGTGGCACAGCAACCGTCATAAGTTCGAGTTGGTGGCCAAGCGCCTGAATTTGGATCAAGTGATCGCAGGGGAGGCTGCCAAAGTCGCATCTCTGGAAACGGCCGCGAGTCACTCTTTTTGTAACTGTGAACCATCACTAAATGAACTGTCATAAGTCGAGGAACAGCTGGTGCCTGTAGTAGGAACCAGGAGTCAAGCGTCCGCATTTCGATCATGGGACCACGTGGGGATGTGGCAACGGTCGTAAGTGTGAAAAACGGGCATGAGTCCCATTTTTCAGCGCTGTTGTAACGGCGAGCAAGTGACGCTAAGCGAACGGTTGTAAGTTAAGGACTCTCCGTAAAAGCAAGAAAGAGATCAAGAGGAAAACGTTATTTTAAGTGCATCGCGTTTGTTCGTAAACTGCTCCTTGCACGTCCCAACACTTTCCGTCCTCTTGCACTTTTTTGCACACCTGCTGGCGCCTCTCCAACGATCTGCCCCATTTTCATGGCTGAAAGTTTTCACTTCTGTCATTCTAGGACACACACACACACACACACAGGCTTTCACCCGACCGCAACTTTCTCAAACTTCCGCCTTTCTCTCTGGAAAAAATAAAACCCTTCCTTCCTTCGGCAGCGTCGTTGTGCAATTTGCTTGGCCTTCATTCCCGCGTGGGGACTCGAACGCGCCACCCTGCCCTTCCGTTGGGTGGCTCGTTCCCTTGTGGGTTTCATCAGCGGATGCTTCTGGATCCCCCTACTCCTCCTTTACACACACCCCCCCGGGGTTCTTAAGAAGCCCCTTCCCACTTCATTGGGCCTTCGGTTTTCCCATCAGATTTAATTCTCAGCTCAGCTTCTTTCATAAACGTGTTGTAATTCGTTCTTAAATCCCACAATTTGTTCATCATTAGCTCGTTTGGTATAGTGGTGAAGGTGCCAGGAGACGGTGAGTTCTAGTTCCGCCTTAGGCAGGAAAGCTGGCTGGGAGACTTTGGGCCAATCACCAGGAGACAGTGAGTTCTAGTCCCGCCTTAGGCATGAAAGCTAACTGGGAGACTTTGGGCCAATCACCAGGAGACAAGGAGTTCTAGTCCCGCCTTAGGCATGAAAGCTGACTGGGTGACTTTGGGCCAATCACTAGGAGACAAGGAGTTCTAGTCCCGCCTTAGGCATGAAAGCTAACTGGGTGACTTTGGGCCAATCACCAGGAGACAGTGAGTTCTAGTCCCGCCTTAGGCATGAAAGCTAACTGGGTGACTTTGGGCCAATCACCAGGAGACAGTGAGTTCTAGTTCCGCCTTAGGCCTGAAAGCTAACTGGGAGACTTTGGGCCAATCACCAGGAGACAAGGAGTTCTAGTCCCGCCTTAGGCCTGAAAGCTAACTGGGAGACTTTGGGCCAATCACCAGGAGACAAGGAGTTCTAGTCCCGCCTTAGGCAGGAAAGCCGGCTGGGTGACTTTGGGCCAATCACCAGGAGACAAGGAGTTCTAGTCCCGCCTTAGGCATGAAAGCTAACTGGGAGACTTTGGGCCAATCACCAGGAGACAGTGAGTTCTAGTTCCGCCTTAGGCATGAAAGCTAACTGGGTGACTTTGGGCCAATCACCAGGAGACAAGGAGTTCTAGTCCCGCCTTAGGCATGAAAGCTAACTGGGAGACTTTGGGCCAATCACCAGGAGACAAGGAGTTCTAGTCCCGCCTTAGGCAGGAAAGCCGGCTGGGTGACTTTGGGCCAATCACCAGGAGACAAGGAGTTCTAGTCCCGCCTTAGGCAGGAAAGCCGGCTGGGTGACTTTGGGCCAATCACCAGGAGACAAGGAGTTCTAGTCCCGCCTTAGGCATGAAAACTAACTGGGAGACTTTGGGCCAATCACCAGGAGACAAGGAGTTCTAGTTCTGTGTTAGACATGAAAGCTGACTGGGTGACTTTGGGCCAATCACCAGGAGACAAGGAGTTCTAGTCCCGCCTTAGGCATGAAAGCTGACTGGGTGACTTTGGGCCAATCACCAGGAGACAAGGAGTTCCAGTCCCGCCTTAGGCATGAAAGCTGACTGGGTGACTTTGGGCCAATCACCAGGAGACAAGGAGTTCCAGTCCCGCCTTAGGCATGAAAGCCGACTGGGAGACTTTGGGCCAATCACCAGGAGACAAGGAGTTTTAGTCCCGCCTTAGGCATGAAAGGTGGCTGGGTGACTTTGCGGCAAACACCAGGAGATTGGGAGTTCTAGTCCGCCTTAGGCACAGAAGCTGGTTGGATGGTTTTGGGCCAATCACCAGGAGACGGTGAGTTCTAGTTCTGTGTCAGGCACGAAAGTCAATTTTGCAGGAAAAACGATGCTGAATCTCCCAACGGTTTTTGAACCCCTTCCACGTCCACTTTCAGCCCTGGCTGGGGAATTCTGGGAGTTGTAGTTCCACCCATCTTCAAGTGCCTGAGGTTGAGCAACGCTGCTCCGGACAGCCAGTCCATTCCACCCAGCGTCGATTTACAACACAAACACCACAACCCCTCCTTGCCGGGGATCGACACCCAGATAAGCAGGGGATAACAACACCCGGATTAATCCCAGAGCAGTAATCAAGCCGTAACCACTACCCCAACGAAGGGACTAACAAGAAGAAAACAACCCTCCTACAAATGCTGACTGGGCAAACCTCTGTGTATAAGCAGAGAGCAATCCCCACTCCCTTCTAGCACTGATGACGTTCCCTAGTTCGGTCATGAAAGGTCTGCGAGAAAACAACCAAGCTCAGAGAGCACCAAGGACCCCACAGTCACCTTTGTTTCCTCCTCCTCCCTCCTCCTCCTCCTCCTCCTCCTCCTCCTCCTCCTCCTCCTCCTCCTCCCTCCAACCCTCCCTTTTAGCCCTGATGAAGTTACGTAGTAGGGTCATGAAAGGTCTGCAAGGAAACCCCCCAGCTCAAAGAGCACCCAGGACTCCATACTCCTCTTCCTCCTCTTCCTTCTCCTTCCACAACCCCACTCACTCCCTTCTAGCGCTGATGATGTTATCTAGTTGGGTTGTGAAACGTCTGCAAGGAAAACCCCCAGGTTCAGAGAGCACCGAGGACCCCACAGTCCTCCTCCTCCTCCTCTTCCATTCCACAACCCCACTCAGTTCCTTCTAGCACTGATGAAGTTACCTAGGTGGGTCACGAAATGTCTGAAGAAAAACCACCCAGCTCAGAGATCACCAAGGTCCCCACCGTTCAACCCTGAACTACAGATACTCTCTTCTGTTTATTTATCTTGTTGATTTCTCCAGATTTGCTCTGCCGTTTCCGATTATTTATCTCTGTCCATTGAGAAACACACACAAAGAGGGGGAAAAAAGAACTAACAATAAGAAAAACCGGAGGCTACGAGAGGAAAGAAACGGAAAATAAACTGAATATTTTGGCCACCACTGATCAACAGCAGCATCCTCTTCCTGCACCTCAGTTGCGCACACACAGTTTGAAAGCTCCATCTGATCCCGAATACAGGAGTTCCTAAGCAGGGGGTTGGACTAGAAGACCTCCAAGGCCCCTTCCAGCTCTGTTATTTTCTATTCTATTCTAATCCCAGCGATCTTGCATCGATCCTGGGTGCAAAATTACAGCTCCTCTAACAGTTTGCCACACCCTTCAGGCCTCCCATCTCACCGAGCCTCTTTGTTTTTTTTGATTTTTTTTTTAATACCCCACAATTTTTTGAATTTTACTTCTGTTCAGACTGTCCGCAGTCCGGTTTTCGGTCCCGTGAGTCGACCGAGCTGGAAGAGCACGGTTTTCGGGCGTGTTTTTCCTTCCCGTGATGGAAATAATTTATTTTGTTGCCAGACAGCAAAAGAGGAAAGGGGCGGGGAACTTCACCCCAGCCTTTTTTTCCAGCCTTCCACTTTGTAAAATGAAAGTTGGCTTTTAAAAATATCCCCAGCCAGGTGGCAAGGTTGGCGGCGGGTCCAAAAATCAGCCAGAAAATACAAATACAAATATAAATAAAAATAAATAAATAAATAAATAAATAAGTGTGTGTGTGTGTGTGTGTGTATGTGTATGTGTATCACTCTGAAAAGCAAGAGCCAAAGACAGAGGCCTGATGATGATGAATGAGACTTCATCGAAACGTTGCCTAGATACTTTGAATCTTACGCGGAGAAAACCGAACAACCAAAGATCCACATACAAATACCATCGAGAACCTCAGAAAAAAATATATATATATATATATATATATATATATATATATATATATATATATATATATATATATATATAATATAAATTTTGCTAATTTTCCCCTTCTTTGACAAACTGCAGAAAATGATTTAGAAGGCAGCTATTATCTCCTAGCCAGCAAGGACACATAATCCTGAACTTATGATTCGTTTAATGTTCTGACCCAAACCTCGTTCCGAGAGAGCAAACACAAGACAAAGGTACCAGCACAACCTTTTACTGTTTCATTTTACGAATCCTGTTTCTTCACAGATCAAAGGCTGCTTCCAACTCATTAGCTCCGTCAAGGAAGAGCCTGGCCAAGTTTTTGCAAGGCGGCCAATAACAACAGATAAAATTCTTAAACAATAAATCAAAGAGTCTCCAAACACCAATTCAGATATTGTAACATCCACCAGGCTCGAGTGCAAAAACTTATTTGCTTCCTGCAAAGAACTCCGGTTTCTCCGCTGGCTTTTATCTTCTCAGGGAGGGGCCATTATCTTGCAGTCTTACTCCCGTGTTGCCCGTGCTGCGGCAGCTGCTCTTCCTTCGAGCAGCTCTGCACACACACATGCTGGACACAGGCTCCTCGGGGTGCTCCTCCTCACTGCTGCCAGCCTCCACAATCTCCGCAGGCAGCACTCCACTCCCCAATGGTCCTGGCCCCATCCCTGCATCACAGGCAGGCCCCTCATCTGAGTCCTCACTCTCCGAGACCTCAGTCGTCTGTACCTGCCGCCGCCGCACCACAACATTTAGTGACTGTTCAAAGTTACAACAGCCCTGAAAAAAGGGACTTATGACCGTTTTTCACCTTTATGACTGTTGCAACGTTGCCACTGCCCAATTCAGATGCTTGGCCACTGCCTCACATTTATGACGGTTGCTGCATTCCTGGAGGGGGGTCACCCAATCCCCTTTTGTGACCTGATGAGAAAAGACACCGGGGAAGCTGGATTCGCTTAACGTTGGTGTTCCTCATTTAACAGCTGTGGCAATTCACTCAACGATGGTGGCAAGGGTGGTCGTTAAAGTGGGACAAACCTCACTTCCCAGTTGTTTAGCCATAAAAGTTTTGGCCTCCGTTGTGGTCAGAAAGAGAGGATTACCCGTGATTTTCCAGCGAATGTAACCATGGGATAAATCGCATTTTATAAATAAAAAACAACAACAACATAGAATTTTTCCTGACTGAACGATGGCCTCCGGAAGGATTTCCCTTACG
Source organism: Pseudonaja textilis (assembly GCF_049901715.1). Classification (NCBI taxonomy): domain Eukaryota; kingdom Metazoa; phylum Chordata; class Lepidosauria; order Squamata; family Elapidae; genus Pseudonaja; species Pseudonaja textilis. The sequence goes on from NC_141994.1 coordinate 74,243,118, forward strand.
AAGATCTCTTTTTCCTTTCAGAGTAAAAATAAAAAACCAAACACCCACTTTCCCTCCCCGTGAAATCTGCTTTTCTGCAAGGATCAGATGTTACCTAACCCAACAGAAAGAAATTCAAGAAAGAAATTCAAGAACTGTTATGCCAGAGAGAGAGAAAGAGAGAGAGAAAGAGAGAGATGGCAGAGCAGCTGGCGAGAAAGTCTGTCTGATGAGATTTTTTCTCTCTCTCTCTTTTTTCGTTGTGTTTCCTGTGGACATTTGCTCTCTCTCTCTCTCTAAATAAATAAATAAATTAAAAGTTTTGGGGAAATTGCGTGGGAAACGACTGGCATCCAGGTCACTCGGAGAATTTTCATCTCTCCAGACCCTGTTTCCCCGAAAATACGACCTACCCTGAAAGAAAGTCCTAGCTTGATTTTTTTTACACCTGCACCCAATATAAGACCAACCCCCCAAAATAAGCCCTAATTAAGATCCCACCCATTCCAGAGTGGACAGGTAAAAATTAAGCTTGGGTGGTGTTGGAGCTGCCCTACTACTTACCTTTGGACAGGTGTAGCCAGGCCTCGCACACCCTGACACCTGCCTGGCCGGTCCATTTCTTCTTCTGCAGCCGGCAAGGCTTTCCTGAAGGCCTCTGGAGCTGAGAACAAAGCTCTGGATCGATCCTGAAGGCTGCAGAGGCCTTCAGGAAAGCCTTGCTGGCTGCAGAAGAAGTTCATGAAGGCCTCGGACAGCGAAAAGGAAGTCGGGGGCAACGCGCTCAAGTGAGGTTAGTCAGTGGATGACATCCCCGAAAATAAGACCTGGTGCCTTTTTTTGGTGGCAAAAAGAATATAAGACAGGATCTTATTTTCGGGGAAAACACAAGTAGGGAGCGTTTTGCTTTTTTAAAAATTTTATTTAAAAAAAAAAGAAAATTAAAATTGAGAGGCACGTGAACAAGAAAGGGGTGTGTGTGTCACGCAATCCGCTTTTTGCCACTGTCTGACAGGCAAAGTCCACGGGGAAGCCGGATGGATTTAATAACTGTGTCAGGGACTTAACAAGGGCAGGGATTCGCTTAACGACAGGCGGCAAGCACAGTCATAAAACGAGGCAGGACTCACTTCACAGCTGTCTCGCTTAAGCCACACAAATTTTGGGCTCAGTTGAGTTGGGGCATTGTGGTGCTTCATGGCTGGAGGTCTTCAAGGAAAGATTGAACAACCATTTACCCAGGATTGTGTGCGTGTGTGTGTGTGTGTGTGTATGGTCTCCTGCCTTGAGCACAGTGGGGGTGGGCTAGAAGTCCTCCAAAGTCCCTTTCAGCCTTTACTTGTAATTTTCCAGTAAATGTAACAGTGCAGTTAAATAGCATTTTATGAAGAAATGGAGGATAAAACAGCTGAATATAGGAAATACTCTAAATGTTCTGATGATCATTTCGAAAAATCCTTTCTTAGTGAGCACTTAGGAGCCAAGAAGAACAGACATGCTGAATTTCAAGTTTGTAGGCTTTATGGTTCTGGAGATTTTGTGATGATGCCTGAGTGGTCTTTCACTTTATATACATACATTTATATATATATATATGTATGTATGTATGTATGTATGTATGTATGTGTGTGTGTATGTATGTATGTATGTATGTATGTATGTATGTATGGCATTCAGCTTTGTTCGGGTATTTTCCCACGTCATTGTAGTTGTGCTTTTAAAGTTGTAGCAACGTTTCAGCAGAATCTCATCTGCCATCATCAGGCTTCTGTATTGTGTCCGTCTGTGAATCAGAAACAGCTGTGAAAGTCTGACTCACAGACAAACACAATACAGAAGCCTGATGATGGCAGATGAGATTCTGCCGAAACGATGAGATTCTGCTACAACTTTAAAAGCACAACTACAATGACGTGGGAAAATACCCGAACAAAGCTGAATGGCATACATATAAGTACCCGCGAAAACTGAAGAAAATATATGTGTGTGTGTGTGTGTGTGTGTGTATGAATGATAGATAGAATAGATAGATAAATAGATAGATAGACAGACAGACATAGATAGATAGATAGATAGGTAGATATAGATAGATAGATAGGTAGATAGATAGAAATAGAGATAGATAGATAGATAGATAGATAGATAGATAGATAGATAGATAGATAGATAGATAGATAGATAGATATTTAGATAGATAGATATTTAGATAGATAGATAGAGATAGAGATAGATTTATTTGTTAAGTTTGTTGGCTGTCCTTCTCGCTGTGAGGTGACCCTGCAGGGTTACAACAGTGAAAGCAATAAAGCCATAACATATCTAAGCGCAATAAAAATACAAATTGCAAACGAGTATTGCATTCTTTCAATACTTGCAGGGCTGCCTCAGGGAAAGCGGGGGTGGATTTACTTTCCAAAGCACCTGAGGGCAGGAGAAGGAGTCATGAGTGGAAGAAGGTTAGAGACCCAACCTAGAACGAAGACAATTTCCCAATGGTGAGGACAATTAACCAGCGGAACGGCTTTGGATTCAGAAGTTGTGCGTGCTCCAACGCTGGAGGTTTTCAAGAAGAGACTGCCAATCACGTAAAGTATTAGTACCGCTTTATAAAAGCCTTAGTAAGGCCACACCTGGAATGCTGCGTCAGGTTTTGGTCACCACATTAGAAAAAAAAGATGGTTGAGACTTTGGAAAAAGTGCAGAGACAGCAACTAAGAGGATTAAAGGCTTGGAGACCAAAAGATAAGGACAACGGCTTCAGGAATTGAGTTTGACTAGTCTAAAGAAGAGAAGATTTAGGGGAGACATGAAAACAGGATTCCGGTATTTGAGGGGCTGCAACAAAGAAATGGGGTCAAATTATTCTCCAAAGAACCAAAAAAGCAGGACAAGAAACAATCGATGGAATATAATCCAGGACAGAAACAACCTGGATTTTAGGAGAAACTTCCTAATAGGACAATTCACCAGTGGCACAGCTTGCCACTAGAAGTTGTGGGTGCTTCATCACTGGGCGGGGGGGGATTTAAGAAGTGACTGGACAGCCACTTTGTCTCAAATTGTGTAGGGTCTCCTGCCTGATCAGGGGCTGGACTAGAAGACCTCCAAGGTCCTGTTCCCGCCTTGAGCTGTGATCCTAAGTCGCAAAACTTCTTTCTGCACCGTCAATTCCAGCACGCAACAACCGACAACCAGGGTGAGTTGCGCCCGAAACGAAGGGGCCCCTGTTTTGCTGGCTGCCTTGTGCAAGACAAGATTGAGGAAGTTAAATGGGTGCATCTGCGTTCTTTCGGCATTGCTTTTCCAATAATTTAGGAACTTCTGAGAAAGTTCTTTCCTTGGAACCATTATGAAAAGTCGTATTTCCCCCCACTGGATAAATCCACTTCGCTTTTTAAAAAAGTTTACAAAGTTTGAATAGAATAGAATAGAATAGAATAGAATAGAATAGAATAGAATAGAGCTGGCAGGGACCTTGAAGGTCTTTAGTCCAGTCCCTTTAAAAAAGTTTAAAAAGTTTTTAAAAAGTTTACAAAGTTTTAAAAAGTTTACAAAGTTTTTAAAAAGTTTACAAAGTTTTTAAAAAGTTTACAAAGTTTTTAAAAAGTTTACAAAGTTTGAATAGAATAGAGAGGATAGAATAGAATAGAATAGAATAGAATAGAATAGAATAGAATAGAGCTGGCAGGGACCTTGAAGGTCTTCTAGTCCAGCCCCCCTTTAAAAAGTTTAAAAAGTTTTTAAAAAGTTTACAAAGTTTTTAAAAAGTTTACAAAGTTTTTAAAAAGTTTACAAAGTTTTTAAAAAGTTTTAAAGGTTTTAAAAGTTTTTAAAGTTTTTAAAAAGTTTTAAAGGTTTTAAAAGTTTTTAAAAAGTTTTAAAAAGTATTTTAAAAAGTCACCTAGGAGGAGGGTGTTCGGCTTGGTTATGGGGAGAGATGCTCATTCATTTTTCCAACCCTCCTGCCCCACACATCAAAAGTCAAAAGTCCTCCCGATCCTGAAATGCAATTAATCCTCGACTTACGACCACTAACGGAGCTCAACATTCCTGTGGCTGAGGGAAACCTTGGTCAAAGTGAGTTTTGCCTCATCTCACGGCCTTTCCTGCCACCGTCGTTAAGTGGGTCGCTACAGTGGTTAAGTGAGCCGCCCACGGTTATTAAGTGGATCCGGCTGCCCCGTTGTCACAAAGAAGGTCACAAAAAGGGTCGTAAAAATGCCCCCCACCCCCGGGATGCTGCAACCGTCATCAGTCCATGCCAGTGGCCACGCCTCCAAATAGCAAGGGGTTCTCTGCCCGTTTGCTGGGTGGGTGTGGCCATGGTGGGTGTGGCCTAGTTGGCCTCCTGCACCACAGTGGGGGGGCGTTTTTGCCCTCCCCGGGCTCCGGAGGCTTTCCACGAGCCTCCGGGAGGGTGAAAACGGCCTCCCGGGCTCCGGAGGGTCTCTGCAAGCCAGAAACAGGCCCATTTCTGCCCTTCCCAAGCCTCCGTGGGTCACCTGCACTTACCTGCATGCAAAACAGGCAGCGTGGGGACTCTTGGGAGGGAAGGGGAGGGAAGGGATGGGCGAGGCCGGCCAGGAGTGGGATTTGCCATTAAAACCGGCCATTAAAAATGATAAACATTCCCCAAAATGTTCAAAATGTCTACCTCCAAATTGTTGGATGTGCAAATAATGTCATCAGGTACATTTTTTCACATATGGTGGACCTGCAATGCTGCCAAAAAAACCCAAAACATTGGAGACTGATCCTGTGATGACCCAAAAGGGCGTGGCACAAAATAAGAAAAAGTCCCTTTAATACCTCCGGCTTTGCCCTCAATGTCCAGTTACCTTCGGCTGGAGTTAAAAAAACTCTCCCAAGAACAGTCTTTAAGTGGTGGCAATTCAGTCCGTAAACAAAGTACACACAAACTGTAACTTAAAATCCAAACAAACCACACTGTAGTAATTAAACTGGATGGGGCAGGAGAAGGAATTGCAGACTTCAAAGGCCAACAAAACACACACAGTTGGGAAGACACCAGGAACACAGATAAGCCTCAACGACATCAGATCATTCACGATTTGCTTCCAAACAACTTGCTGTGTGCAGCTTCCCTTTTAAAACACCGTGTTCCCAGTTGCAGCTAATGAAGGGAATCAGGGCCCTTTCCTCCCCCGTAAGCCATGCAACTCACGTTGCTCCCTTCTCCGTTCCTCCCTGCATGCCCTAGGATGATGAGGGGGTGGGCCTGGGTCTTCCTCCACACTCCCTCTAACTTGTTCTACCTCTCCCCTGCTCTGCCCAGCCGGACTTTGCCCTTCCCCAGTTCCCTCCACCACCAATGGAGCCACACTCCCACTCCCTGTCAGCTGCTCGGCCTCCCCCTCTGAATCAGATTCTGACAGGGGCATGACAGATACAGACATTGGGTGGAACAAATGGTGAGAGAGCGGATTCTGTTTAAGCCAGAATTTTTTTCCCCTAGGAATAGTAACCAGAAGGATATAGGAAGGATTTAATTTCTCTAATAGTTACATGTGTTGACGGAGGCTAGAATAATATATGGGCAATACTCGAAGAAGGAAAGTGCACCACCAGAAACAGAGATAATAAGGAAAATTATGGCCTGTGCAGAATTGGACAATTTAACCCTAGAATTAAAAAAAACAAGGGAAATCTGAGTACTGTGAAAGGTGGAATAAATTCTATCAGTGGTTGCATAAAAGAAGGCAACGTTGGAACGTAAGTAGCTATGAGGATTAGAATAATGAGTAAACGATGCATCGAACAAGAGGATTGTAAATGGTGAAGCAACATTTGTATAGGTATAACAATTGTAATGCCAGAACGGCTGCGCTGTGTTGTATTCTTATAATTAAATTAAAAAAAGAAAAGAAATAGAAAACAATGATAAAATTAGCAACTAGTTCTCCCAAACTGGGACGGACTGGTAGCAGCTCATCCCTGAGCGTAAGCTGCCTTTTGCGGTGTCCTTGGAACTCTGAGCGGCCACTAAGGAGACAGTTGTAAGTTGAGGACTCTCTGCGATAAGGTCTTGCAAAGGGTTGCAAATAAGGCACCGAAGGTTTTATCTGGCATTCAATCATCCCCGAATGCTTGGGAGGAGGCCTGGTGCCTCTCTGTGTGAGTCAGACCCTTTGGCTGGGTCCTCCGCTTAATTTCGGAGCCATGACCGAATCCGTGACTCAGAGCGAGCAGCACCCAGGGAGGAGGTCGGGATGCCACCCAAACACCCTGAAGCCAAAGACACGACACAACACAACACAACACAACACAACAACAAGCAGGGAAGCTAAAGAGCGACTCGGATTTCCTTATTTGGGGGAAAAAAAAGTGTCTCTTTGTCCGGGGAAAAGTCTGGGAAGAGAACCAGCCCCCCGAGTTTCTTTTCCTCAACTGCCCCTTAAAAAAACGAAACTCCCTGAAAAGGTTTACGAAGAAGCTAAAATTGACGGCAGGCTAAGAAAGAAGAAGGAAAGAAATGAAAGAAAGAAAGGCGGGGGGAGGGGAAGAAGGATGGGAAGAAAGAAGGGAGGAGAAAGGGAGGGAGGGAAGGAGAAAGAAAGAAAGAAGGAAGGAAGGAGAGTTAGAGAAAGGAAGGAAAGGAGATAGAAAGAAAGGGGAAGAAAAGAATGAAAAAGGAAGGAGATAGAGAAAGGAGATAAAGGAAGAAAAGGAAGGAAGGAAGAAGGAAGGAAGGAAGGAAGGAAGGAAGGAAGGAAGGAAGAAAGAAGTAGATAGGAAGGAAGGAAGGAAGGAAGGAAGGAAGGAAGGAAGGAAGGAAGAAAGAAGGTAGATAGGAAGGAAGGAAGGAAGGAAGGAAGGTAGATAGGAAGGAAGGAAGAAGGAAAGAAAGAAGGGAGAAAGAAAGGAGATATAAAGATAGAAAAAGATAGAAGGAAAGAAAGATAAAGAAGGTAGGAAGGAAAGAATGAGAGGGAGAAAGGAGGATAGACAAAGGAAATAGAAAAAAGAAAGAGATAGAAAGAAAGACAGATAAAGAAAGTACATAGGAAGGAAGGAAAGAATGAGAGGAAGAAAGAAAGGAGCCAGAAAAAAGAGATAGATAAAGAAGAGAAAGCAAGAAGGAGAAAAAGTGTAGAAAAAGAGAATGGAGAAGAAAAAGATAGAAAAAGGAGACCTCCAATTTCTCCTTCAGCAAATATAAGTACATTTATCATATTAATTCTTCCTTTATCGATTCCAAAAAAACCTTCTTTCTATTATCCAGACCTTTTTTTTTCTCCTCTAATTCTCCAAACCACAAACCACGATTGGATGATCTTCTCTCTCCTGCCAAAGTCCTATCAGGGTTTCTAGCCAAGCATGACCCTAGTCCAGGGCTTCCTAAACTTGGCCACTTTTAACACTCGTGGACTTGTGAACTCCCAGAATTCTCCAGCCATTGTGGAGTTGAAGTCCACCAGTCCTAAAATGGCTAAGTTTGGAGATCTTCTATCCTTAGACAGCCTTCTGCCCTTCTCTCTTCTGGCGGGTGAAACTCTCTTCTGTTTTTTTCAGATCACAAAACACACACCCCCAACACACACACACACACACACTCTTTTACAATTTAGTGCTTGCCCACCCTGTGACATATTCTCACTTCTCTTTCTTCTGCCCACTTCTCCTTCTCAAAGCCTACACAACTGGTGAGAGCTGCGCTGAACCGACCCCAAAACACAACCGCTTCTAGCAGATATTTTCCAAACTATAAAATGGGTCGCCGCTTCACTTTTCCATGAATTGTTTTGTTGCGTTGTTTTTGCTTTGGGACGTTGTGGGTACATCAAGTCTACATTTCGTTTCCAGCTGTGGTAAAAACAGCTCTGGAACAACCAGATTTATTTCATCCATCTTTCTTTCTTTCTTTCTTTCTTTCTTTCTTTCTTTCTTTCTTTCTTTCTTTCTTTCTTTCTTTTTCTTTCTTTCTTTTCTTTCTTCCTTCTCTTCCTTCCTTCCTTCCTTCCTTCCTTCCTTCCTTCCTTCCTTCCTGTTCTTTCCTTCCTTCCTCCTTCCCTCCCTTCCTCCCCCTCTTTCTTCCTTTCCCTCTCCCTTCCTCCCTTCCTGACCAAAATAAAACACGCATTTCATGTTATCAAGCACAAACACAAGATTTTAATTTTGCTCCCAGGATTCCTGTGTTTTGCCTACCGCAGGCAAGAAAGAAAAGAAAAGGAAAAGAAAGGGAGAAGAGAGAGTGGAAGAGAAAGAAAGGAAAGAAAAAGGGAAAAAAAGAGAGACGGAAATGAGAGAGACAGAAACAGGAAAGAAAGAGAGAGAGAAAGGGAGAGAAAGAAAGGAAAGAAAGAGAAAGAATGAGAAAGGGAAAGGAAGAAAGTAGAGAGAGAAAGAGAGGAAAGAGAGAGAAAGAAAGAATGAGAAAGGGAAAGGGAAAGGGAAAGGAAGAAAGTAGAGAAAGAGAAAGAGGAAAGAGAGAGAGAAAGAAAGAGAAAGAATGAGAAAGGGAAAGGAAGAAAGTAGAGAGAGAGAGAGAGAGGAAAGAGAGAGAGAAAGAAAGAGAAAGGGAAAGGGAAAGGGAAAGGAAGAAAGAGAGAGAGAGGAAAGAGAGAGAGAAAGAAAGGAAAGAATGAGAAAGGGAAAGGGAAAGGAAGAAAGTAGAGAGAGAGAGAGAAAGGAAAGAGAAAGGAAAGAGAGAGAGAAAGAAAGAGAAAGAATGAGAAAGGAAAGGAAAGGAAGAAAGTAGAGAGAGAGAGAAAGGAAAGAGAGAGAGAAAGAAAGAGAAAGAATGAGAAAGGGAAAGGGAAAGGAAGAAAGTAGAGAGAGAGAGAGAGGAAAGAGAGAGAGAAAGAAAGGAAAGAATGAGAAAGGGAAAGGGAAAGGAAGAAAGTAGAGAGAGAGAGAGAAAGGAAAGAGAGAGAGAGAAAGAAAGAGAAAGAATGAGAAAGGGAAAGGAAGAAAGTAGAGAGAGAGAGAGAAAGGAAAGAGAAAGGAAAGAGAGAGAGAAAGAAAGAGAAAGAATGAGAAAGGGAAAGGGAAAGGAAGAAAGTAGAGAGAGAGAGAAAGGAAAGAGAGAGAGAAAGAAAGAGAAAGAATGAGAAAGGGGAAGGAAGAAAGAGAGAGAAAGAGGAAAGAGAGAGAGAGAGAAAGAGAAAGAATGAGAAAGGGAAAGGAAGAAAGTAGAGAGAGAGAGAGGAAAGAGAGAGAGAAAGAAAGGAAAGAATGAGAAAGGGAAAGGGAAAGGAAGAAAGTAGAAAGAGAGAGAAAGGAAAGAGAGAGAGAAAGAAAGAAAGAATGAGAAAGGGGAAGGAAGAAAGAGAGAGAAAGAGGAAAGAGAGAGAGAAAGAAAGAGAAAGAATGAGAAAGGGAAAGGAAAGTAGAGAGAGAGAAAGGAAAGAGAGAGAGAAAGAAAGAAAGAATGAGAAAGGGGAAGGAAGAAAGAGAGAGAAAGAGGAAAAGAGAGAGAGAAAGAAAGGAAAGAATGAGAAATAACAAGGAAGGAAGGAAGGAACGAGAGAGGGAAGAGAAAAGAAAGCATCCACTTATTAACGTCTGGCTAAATCATCCTAAATGCCTAATGAACCTGCCTAATAAAGCGTATTTTTTGCCTGTGGGAAGAAGCATAATAGACGGTTTGCTTAATCTCCCCAGAGAAAATCCCAGAAGCCGGGAACGCGTCCCTTACTTTCCCAGGCTAAAGGGGCTCCAACCTAGGTAAACCAAAGATAACCCCCACCCCGAAACCCCCTCTCCTCCCCTGCCCCCACCCCAAAAGCAAGAACCCAAACCAAAGCAGGCTTGGAAAATGCATCCCTTGCAACCGAAAGGAAAAGCGGAAGTCGCCAAGGCCTCACCGTGACTTTTCCAAGGTAGACTGCTCTTGAACGCGGAGCTCGCAGGCCTAACCTTTTGCCCCCGAAAGCAGCTTCCTTTCACACGGAAAGATTTCCAGAAGAGACTGGACTGCCTTTCTGTCCGTAATGGTATAGGTGTAGGGTCTCCTGATTGGGCGGGAGGCGGGGTTGGGCTAGATGACCTACATGGTCCCTTCCAACTCTGCTAATAATCTTCTTCCTTTTCCTCCTCCTCCTCCTCCTCCTCCTCCTCCTCCTCCTCCTCTTCTTCTTCTTCTTCTTCTTCTTCTTCCTCCTCCTCCTCCTCCTTATTCTTCCTTTCCTCCTCCTCCTCCTTTTCTTCTTCTTCTTCTTCTTCTTCTTCTTCTTCTTCTTCTTCTTCTTCTTCTTCTTCTTCTTCTTCTTCTTCCTCCTCCTCCTCCTCTTCCTCCTCCTCCTCCTCTTCTTCTTCTTCTTCTTCTTCTTCTTCTTCTTCTTCTTCTTCTTCTTCTTCTTATTATTATTATTATTATTATTATTATTATTAAACCGGCACCTTCACCTCTAGTGACCTGCTGGGAGATGAAAGTTGCCCCTACAGGTAGCGTCCAGCCTGACCCCTCCCCTCTCAACCCTGCAGCCCCTCCCCCCCTTATCAAAACCCCGAGAAAGAATAGAGTGAAACCGCAAATAAAACTGAAACTTTCGAAAGTTTGTCTTTCCAACCGGGAGGCGATAAGAATCCTCGCTTTTGGCTCCGTTCTCCCTGATTAAATCAAGAATCCCACCCGTATGAACCCTCCTAAATCAAAGGCAGCGACACGTGGGGGTGGGCGTGGGGTGGGGGGGGCAGGGAGAGGAAGGAAATGGGGGAGGGGGAGGAGGAGGAGGAAGGGCAGGCGGCGCTCCAGTCGGAATTCGATCCGATGCAGAAACCAACCACGTCCAAAGGCCTCGCAGAAAAGTCTGGTTTGGGCTCCTTTTCAAGTTGGCTCCCTGCCCCCCCCACCCACCCCCCAGCAGGAAAAGAGGGCACAAATATACGACTTTCAAAGTAATAAATAAATCAATAAAAAGGTTTAGGGGTCCTTGTGGCTCCCTGAGCTCGGGGGTGGTGGTGGTGTTTCTCTTTGCAGACGTTTCATGACCCAACTAGGTTACATCATCAGTGCTAGAAGGGAGTGCAGTTTGTAGAAAGGAAAAGGAGTGATGGAGAAAGACAAGAAAGAGGAGGAAAAGGAAAAGGAGGAGGAGGAGGAGGAGGAGGAGGAGGAGGACAACAGGACAACTGTGGGGTCCTTGGTGGTCTCTGAACTTAGTAGTTTTCTTGCAGACGTTTCATGACCCAACTAGGGAACATCATCAGTGCAACAAGGGAGTGAGCAAACCCTACTGTCTCCTAGCACTGATGATGTTCCTTAGTTGGGTCATGAAACGTCTGCAAGAAAACCACCAAGCTCAGAGGGCACCAGGGACCCCACTGCCACCTTTTTCCTCCTCCTCCTCCTCCTCCTCCTCCTCCTCCTCCTCCTCCTCCTCCTCCTCCTGATGAGGTTCCCTAGTTGGGTCATGAAAAGTCTGCAAGAAAATAGCCAAGCTCAGAGAGCATTAAGGACTTCCCAGCTCCTCCTCCTCCTCCTCCTCCTCCTCCTCCTCCTCCTCCTCCTCCTCCTCCTCCTTCCTCCTCCTCCTCTCCTCCTCCTCCTCCTCCTCCCCTCCCCACCCTCCACAGCCCCCTCTTCCTTCTAGCACTGGTGATGTTACCTAACTGGGCCATGAAACGTCTGCAAAAACGCAAGGAAACTCAGAGCGCACCATTTCCAACCCTCTAAGGACAGAAAGTCTTTCGCTTTTGTGCACCTCCTGACTAATCCATGGCTCAGCGTTTCTTGCATGCAGACCCAGGAAATGCCTTCATTCAACATTCCCCATATCGAATGAATAAGTAAACAAAGCGAATTTTAATAGGAGCCCGGGCATTTTATTGATTTCTACCTGCGCTCCGAACAAACACAGATTAAAAACACAGTCAGTACTGTACAAACAAACCGCGGTTAAAAACACAGTGTGTGTGTGTGTGTGGGAGAATCCCAGAGTGCCTGGTTTTGAAAGGCCCACAAGCAAATCAAGGTTTGTGCATTCAAGTTAAAAGTTCTTTCCCCCCCCTCTCCCTCCCCCCAAAAAATGAAATTAAAATGGTTTGTGCGAACAGGCAGCTAATCCGGGTCAAACTAAGAATGTTTGTTTGGTGCAAAACTGAAAGGACCGACAATCCACAATTCCCCTACCCGCAGCTCATCAAACCTTCACCTAAACTCCTTTAACAGATTAACAAGAGTTGGAAGGGGTCTTGTAGGTCATCTAGTCCAACCCCCTGCCTAAACCTCGACAAACGTGGTCCCGGGGTCTGTTATTCCAAAGGTTGCTTTCCACCCCTCCCCCTCCCCTCTTCCCACGCCCCTCCCCCCCACCCCCATCTCAGCCCCACACTCCCGACCAGCTTCTGGATCAAACGCAAACCCATCCCTCTTGCACAGTCACCCAAAGTGAGATAGGTGCATAGGATTTCGCGCAAAGCCACTTTGTGCAAAGCAAGGGCGCGCGGGAACCGGGAGGAAGGGGGGGACGCTGGGGATTCCCTCCCCCCCACTCCTCTGCGTCCCCTCCTCCCCGAGGTTTTTCCAGCCCGCCCCCCGCCCCCCCTTTTCTAGGCAATCCTACGTTTGGGAGGGTGCGTGTGGCTGGATTATCCTCTTGGAAGGAGCGTCCCGTTGGGAGACCCGCTGGATGGGACGCAGGGCTGCCCTCCTCTTCCTCCTCCTCCTCCCTTACGACCTGGTGCCCGCTCCGCGCGGGACTACAACACCCATCGCCCCGGGCAAATGCGAGGCGACCCGAGTAGTGGAACCCGAAGGATTCCTTCCCTCTGCCCGGTTGGACGGCCCTGCTGCGCGGGGAGGGGTCGGAGGGCTGTGCAGGCGGGGCCGGAGAGGAGATGCTGGGGGTCGCTTAGATGGGGACCCCGCCCCGCCCCTCAATGCCACCGAGCCCCTCCGCCCCTTCCCCCGTCCAAACAGACGGTGCCGGCTTATGGGGCGGAGTGGGAAGGCAGCGCGGTGGGCTTCCAAGGATCGGGCCGGGAGGGAAGGAGGGGGGCAGCCGAGGTCCCAGAGGGAGACCCCCGCCCTGTCCCTCAATTCCACCTCCCAGCCCCTCCCCAGACAGACGGGCCAATTTAGGGGATGGGACGGGAAGGGAGGGAGGGAGGGAGGGAGGAAGGAAGGAGGAAGGAAGGAGGAAGGGAGGGAAGGAGGGAGGAAGGAAGCGAGGGAGGGAGGAAGGAAGGAAAGGAAGAAAGGAAGGAAGGAGGGAGGGAGGAAGGAAGGAAAGGAGGAAGGGAAGGAGGAAGGGAGGGAAGGAGGGAGGAAAGAAGGGAGGGAGGGAGGAAGGAAGGAAAGGAAGAAAGGAAGGAAGCGAGGGAGGGAGGAAGGAAGGAAAGGAGGAAGGGAAGGAGGAAGGGAGGGAAGGAGGGAGGAAAGAAGGGAGGGAGGAGGGGGAAGGAAGGGAAGGAGGGCGGTGGGCTTCCAAGGATCGGACCGGGAGCGAGGGAGGGCAGCAGAGACCCCCGCCCCGTCCCTCAATCACCACCGTCCAGCCCCCCGCCATACACGATGCCGGCTTAGGGGAGGAGGGAAGGCAGGAAAGAAGAAAGGGCGGGGGCTTCCAAAGACAAGACCGGGAGCGAGGAAAGGGGGCGGCCGGGGGCTCAGGTGGAGACCCCCGCCCCTTCCCTCAATTCCATCACCCCACCCCCACCCCCAAAACCCAGGATGCCTCATTGCCTGCTTATGGGAGGGGGGTAGAAGGAAGGAAAGAGGAAAAGGCGGCGGGCTTCCAAGGATCGGGCCGGGAGGGAAGGAGGGGGCAGCCGAGGTCCCAGAGGGAGACCCCGCCCCGTCCCTCAATTCCACCCCCTCCCCTCCCAGGACACACGAGCCAACTTAGGGGATGGGACGGGAAGGGAGGGAGGAAGGAAGGAAGGGAGGAAGGGCGGTGGGCTTCCAAGGATCGGACCCGGAGCGAGGGAGGGGGGCAGCCGAGGTCCCAGATGGAGACCCCCGCCCCGTCCCTCAATTCCATCCCCAGCCCCCTCCCAAGACAGACGATGCCAGCTTAGGGGAGGGGAGGGGAAGGCAGGGGAGGGGAGGGGAAAGGGCGGTGGGCTTCCAAGGATCGGACCCGGAGCGAAGGAGGGGGGACAGCCGGGACACCCAGGTAGAGACCCCCGCCCGCCCGCCCGGATTTACACGCCCACCTGGAGCCTGGCCGACCGAAGCGCGCCTCCGCCTCCGCCACTTCTGCCTCCCCGGGAGAGCCGGGACTGGGCCGCTCCGACGGAGCCGGGACCGGATCGGGCAAGGGCGCCGTTCTGGCCCGACCGAGCCGCCACTCACCTGATCGGCTCGGCCAGCCGGGCCGCCGGAGCTTCCGCAGGGAGGAGTCCCGCCGGACCGCGCCTCCCCCCGCCTCCCCCGACGGGCCAGCAGGTGCCTCCCTTCCGGGCCGGGCGGTGCCGTGCAGCGGGCGCAGCTGGAGGAGAGCCTGGCCCGCTGCCCCCGGGGAGCGTCGTCGTCGCGGCGGCGGCGGCTCCGGTCCTTGGAAGCCGGGCTGGGGCTGGGGACCGGCAACGGGGCGCATCTGAGCCCCCTACCCGGGTCTGCGGAGGGTGGTGGGAGAGAGAGAGAGAGAGAGAGAGAAAAGCTGACTTAGATCGGGATTCCTCCACCCGAGAAGGGAAACATCTGGAAGAGTTTCTTTCAAGCTGGGTAACTTTGAGATGGGTGGGACTCCGACTCCCAGAATTCCCCAGCCAGCAGGCTTTGAGATAGATGGACTCCAACTCCCAGAATTCCCCAGCCAGAAGGCTTTGAGATAGATGGACTCCACCTCCCAGAATCCTCCAGCCAGAAGGCTTTGAGGTGGGTGGACTCCAACTCCCAGAATTTCCCAGGCAGAAGGCTTTGAGATGGGTGGACTCCCACTCCCAGAATTCCCCTCCCAGAAGGCTTTGAGATGGGTGGGACTTTAACTCCCAGAATTCCCCTCCCAGCAGGCTTTGAGATGGGTGGACTCCGACTCCCAGAATTCCTCAGTCAGAAGGCTTTGAGATGGGTGGACTTCAACTCCCAGAATCCCCCAGCCAGAAGGCTTTGAGATAGATGGACTCCAACTCCCAGAATTCCCCAGCCAGCAGGCTTTGAGGTGGGTGGACTCCAACTCCCAGAATTCCCCAGTCAGCATGCTTTGAGACGGGTGGACTTCCACTCCCAGAATTCCCCAGCCAGAAGGCTTTGAGATGGGTGGACTCCAACTCCCAGAATTCCCCAGCCAGAAGGCTTTGAGATGGGTGGACTTCCACTCCCAGAATTCTCCTCCCAGAAGGCTTTGAGATGGGTGGGACTCCAACTCCCAGAATTCCCCTCCCAGCAGGCTTTGAGATGGGTGGACTCCAACTCCCAGAATCCTCCAGCCAGAAGGCTTTGAGATAGATGGACTCCAACTCCCAGAATTCCCCAGGCCCTTTGGCGTCCATCCATCTCAAAGCTGCCAAGTTTGAGGGTCAACACCTCCAGGCACTTGGAAGTGACTTCAAAAGCTTTTCTGGGGTGGCCAACAACAACAGAGATTTACATCCCTGATGCCAACAGGTGAATTAAAAGAGGAGGGGGGGAGGACAACTCCATGCCCCCTCCCCCTGAGAGCAATACCCGGGGATGGTTACTCTGTGGAGGAGGAAGAGGGGCCTTGCACAGATGATGCTTGACCCCAATTTGGGGTGTAATTAATTGTTTTATGATGAGCCACGGTGGTGCAGTGGTTAGAGTGCAGTACTGCAGGCGAAGGCTGCCCGCAATTTGGCAGGTCGAATCCCACCAGGCGCCAGGTTGACTCAGCCTTCCGACCTTCTGAGGTGGGTAAAACGAGGACCCAGAGGGTTGGGGGCCGACTCTGGCGACCCCTTCGAGAGGGCTGCAAAGCACCGTGAAGCGGTATATATAAGTCTAAGGGCTATTGCTTGGGAAGGAGGAAGATGGGTGGAAGGAGGAAAAGATGGGTGAATGGAAGGAAGGAAGGAAGGAAGGAAGGGAGAAAAAGATGGAAGGAAGGAAGGAAGGACAAGATGGAAGGAAGGAAGGAAGGACAAGATGGATGGAAAGAAGGAAGGAAGGAAAAGATGGATGGATGGTAGGAAGGACAAGATGGGAAGGAGGAAAAGATGGATGGAAGGAAGAAAGGAAAAGATGGGAAGGAGGAAAAGATGGATGGAAGGAAGGAAAAGATGGATGGAAGGAAGGAAGGAAAAGATGGATGGATGGTAGGAAGGACAAGATGGGAGGAAGGAAAAGATGGATGGGTGAGATGAAGAAAGGAAGGAGGAAAAGATGGAAGGAAAGGAGGAAAAATGGATGGAAGGAAGGAAAACATGGATGGATGGATGGATGGATGGGTGGGAGGAAAGACAAGATGGAAGGAAGGAAGGAAAAGATGGGAAGGAGGAAAAGATGGATGGAAGGAAGGAAGGAAGGAAAAGATGGATGGAAGGAAAGAAGAAAAAGATGGATGGATGGGAGGATCCTTTTCCCAAAGGATTGTGATAGCACAGTGGTTAGAATGCAGTATTGGAGGCTAATTCTGCTGACAGCCAGCAGTTCAAATCCCACCAGGCTCCAGGTGGACTCAGCCTTCCGTCCTTCCAAGGTCAGTAAAACGAGGACCCCGAGTGTTGGGAGCAACATGCGGACTCTGTAAACCGCTTAGAGAGGGCTGTAAAAGCCTTGCGAAGCAATGTATATAAGTCTGAGGGCTATCGCTATAATAATCCAACCCCTGATCCCCAAAATTCCCCCCCTGCCCTCCTCCCCTTCGGTGAACGTGTTCAAACAGAGGCTACTCAGCTGCTTGTCTGGGTTGCTTCAACCAGGATTCCTTCTCTGAGTGAGGGGTGGGCTAGATGGCCTCTGGGTTCCCTTCCAGTTTTAGTCGTGGGGAGCCACGGCTGCTAGTCCTCCGCTTAGGACCTCCATGGAGCCCAATAGTTCAGCGACTTAGCCAGGCAGCGAAGTGCATTTTTACGAGCGTCCTCGCCGCAGCTGTGAAGCGAGCCCCGGTGGCTGTTAAGTGAGGAACACACGCTGGTTGTTAAGCGGATCTGGCTTTCCGCACTGGCTTTGCTCATCCGAAATAACGGGGTACACTGCCATGGTCGTAAGTACGTTTGCGGTGGCCAAGCGCCCGGATTTTAAATCACACGAACCATTGAGGATGCAGCAATGGCCGTTAAAACAGGTTTCCGGTGCCGTCGTAACTTGGAACGGTCGCTAAAACGAGGACTGGCCATAAAAGAGAAAGGGGAATATCAGCTTCTTTTTTTTTTCTCAAGAGAAAGGCCCTGGCTGGGAAATCCCCAAGTTCACCCTTAGCTGGTCACCCAAGTGCCGGAAGAGGCTGGCACAGAAGGCCCTGGCGGTGTAACTTCCACACCAAGATCTCACTTCCTGGGGGTGATTAAACAGGCTGCTCTGTTAGGGGTTTTTTCTCAGCCTCACCTCTGGCTGAGTTTGTCCTCTTCGAGATCATGGGACGTTCAGATACAGGTGAACAGCGTCGGAAGGGACCTTGGAGGTCATCTAGTCCAACCCCCCAAGCAGGAGACCCTACACCATTTCTGACAGAGGGCAGTCCAGTCTCTTCTTGAAAGCCTCCAGGGATGAAGCAGCTCCCACAGCATCTGAGTAACAGAATAATAACAGAGTTGAAAGGGATCTTGTAGGTCATCAAGTCCACCCCCGTCCCACCCAAGCAGGAGACCCTACACCATTTCTGACAGAGGGCAGTCCAGTCTCTTCTTGAAAGCCTCCAGGGATGAAGCAGCTCCTACAGCTTCTGAATAATAGAATAATAACAGATTATTAATCTGGATAATATGGAGTTGGAAGGGACCTTGGTGGTCATCTAGTCCAACCTCTCCCCCCGCACCGCAAAGCAGGAGACTTTACATCATATCTGACACAGGGAAGTCCAATCTCTTCTCGAAAGCCTCCAGGGATGAAGCAACTTTCATACAACTTGTGAAGGGAAGCTGTTCAGATACAGATTAAGAGAGTGGGATGGGACCTTGTAGGTCATCTAGTCCAACCCCACCTCCTACCCAAGCAGGAGATGATGCCTACACCAAGGATCAAAGTCTCCTTGGGAAAAGAGCTCAAAAAACTGGTTTGGAACCGGTTTGGCCCCTGCAAATGGAAAAAAAAAAGAAAAAAAAGACACAACATTAACGCAAGAAAAACACACAGGGTGGTTGTGAGGTCCCAAGGGGCCGAAACGTGATCCCGGGGAGTTGTTGCTCAGTTCAGGAGGAAGCACAAAACAGCCAGAAAGAACTAAAGCAGAATTGGGGAATCGGATTGGTGGGGGTGGATGGGAGACCACCAGGAGATCTTGGGTAGGGCCGGAAAGCAGGAAAAACAGTCAAGTTCTTCCAAAAGTGGAACTTCATTTGAAGCCACCTTTATTTTCATCTTCCAAACATTGGAAAAATCTGAGCTGAATTATGTTGTTCTGTACAAAATTTAGGCACGGAGAAGTTTTACCAGTTGGATGGTTGCCTGGCACACACCAACAGCCCCTGGAAACTCAGTTTTCTACCCTTCTGGGCAGAATAAAGGCAAGTGTCAGCCGGTACACGTGCTTCGCTGCGAAACTATGTGGTCGGGATTAGTTTTGGGGGAGGAAAAGGTGGTGGGGGGAATTCTGCCTCTGCCTACCAGCATCCATCGGTATTCACCTGGCTAGCATCCTGTCAGTGTGTGAGAGAATTGAGGGCTGTTTGGAAACTGAACAGTATTTGCTGAGTGAACAAGGAGGAGACAGCAAGGAGCCTGGGTGTGGCTTAGCTCAACTGTTCTGTACTAAAGCTGCTTGGGGCTGTGAAACTGAAACTCCTCTCCTCTGCTTGTGTTTTGCCTTTGGAAGAGATTTCTTTTCAGGTGGGGATGTGCCCCAGGAGCTCAGAACAACATTTTGTAACACAAATATAATATGCGATTCTAGGCTTTGTATGTTCTGGGGTGTTTTGTACACCGATTAAAATGGTTTGGACTCAGAGCGCTTTATATATTTGTAAATAAATCAGTGCCTCAGGGGACTCTGGATGCCTGGCCCTTTAAGAGCTAGCCATGCCTTCCTCCCACCCAGCTCTGTCCTTTATGCGATTGGTCGCGTGCAGCAATGCCTACTGGCCCCTGAGATTTGAGTGAGGGGAGGCCCACCAATCAGAAAGCAAATAGCCAAGGGATTAGTTCCCTCCTGCTCTGTGCTCCGCCTTGCCTGGCTCATAGAGATAGAAAAATGAAGAGGCGCATGTGGTGCTGCCATTCCTCTCGGGAATACATAATTCTGATGAAGGCAAGCTGGAATTGGATGCAGCCCATAATAACCTTGGCCCATGTTTCAATCTGTGGTTTGGCAGGACGCCCGGATCTTTCTCCCCAGCGCTCGTCCCAAGCCAGGTTCTACCGGTCTTGTGTCTGTAACAGGAACAGAATTGGAAGGTCCCTTGGAGGTCATCTAGCCCAACCCCCTGCTCAAGCAGTGGACCTGTGCCATTTTTGATAAATGGCTATCCAGTCTCTGTTTAAAAGCCCCCAGTGATGGAGCACACAAAACTTCTGGTGGCAAGCTGTTCCCCTGGTTAATTGTCCTCCCTGTTCGGAAGTTTCTCCTTAGTTCCAGGTTGCTTCTCTCCTTGGTTAGTTTCCATCCATTTCTTGTCCTGCCCTCGGGTGCTTTGGAGAATAGCTTGACTCCCTCTTCTTTGGGGCAGCCCCTGAGATCTTGGAAGACTGCTATCCCATCACCCCTAGTCCTTTTCATTAAACTAGACATACCCAATTCCTGCAAATCTCCTTTGTATGTTTTAACTTCCACTCCCTAATCAGGGGTGGGATGTTACCAGCATAACAACCGGTTGCTGGGGGTGGGTGGGAAATAAATAAATAGGGAGACACTTGGTCAGCCTGAATCTGCCACTTCGGTTCTCACGACGGAAATCGGTTTAAGATCCAGGAAAAGAAACTGTCTCTTCTGTGGGCGAGGTGGAAGAAATGTAGTTCTGAAGCAGAACTAAAAGAGGAAATGAAAGAATTGGGGAACTTCTTTTATATATATATATGTGTGTGTGTGTGTGTGTGTGTGTGTGTGTGTGTGTGTGTGTGTATGTGTATGTATGTATGTAAAAACAAACTATTCTAAAAATACGAGTTCCAGGTATACTTGTAAAAGAAGAAACAGATATCCTGCAATCTCTGGAACTTAAAATAACATTTAATGTACTAACTGAGCTTTTGTCAGCCTCTGCTGACATCATCAGAGTTTTAAGCCCCCATTACAGAGATTTATGCCTTTATACAACATTAACCAATTTAGCCCTTACACGCGTGATAGGCCCTCTCAACTGCCTCCCATCCGTAATTCTGGTGTTTTTACCTCCATCATGTTGGTCAAAGGAGACTTATCTCTTGTTATTGTTTTCTCCTGTATATATAAATTTTAATTTTTTTTAACTTGAACATATCATCTTCCATTAAACAGTGTGTCATCTGGGTACAAAATGTCTCTGTTCTATTACAATCAACATTTACAATATCCATTACATCGATAGTAATTCTCTAATCTTACCATAATAATCCTCATTATATCTCAATTTATTTCTCCCTCTTAACATAGCTTCTAATGAAAATATAATATTACCGGTAGGTATGATGATCTTAACAATCCTATAATGGAGGATTTTAAGAAGAAATTGGACAAGCCATCGGTCTGAAATGTTATAGGGTTTTTCTACTTGAGCAGCCTTCCAACTATATGATTCTATGCTCGATTTGGAGAAATGAGGAGAAATTTCCTGATGGTGAGAAGAATTAACCAGTGGAACAGCTCGCCTCCAGAAATTGTGGCTGCTCCATTCCTGGAGGTGTTTATGGAGATTCTCAATCATCCAGGTCACGGTTGTCCCAAAAGTGCGTTTTTTCAAGAGGCAATTGGACTTTCTTGCTGACAATGGACAGCCATCTCTCTGGAATGGTAGAAGGTTTCTTGCAGGGGGGTAATTTGTTATTCTGATGATGACTACGGAATAACTACGGTTGCCACCTCGACTGTGAAGTAAATTAGCAAGTAGCAAGAAAGAAAACCCAAGTATTTTGGGGTGCATGAAAGTAAAAGAAAGGGGAAGTGAACGGAAGTTCTCTCTGAACCTGTGAAGTGGTTGAATACGTGCATAAAAAGGGAGAGTTTCAGGTTTCGCTATGACTGAACGGGCTAAAACATATGTCAGGAAGGAAGAAATTGGTGACAGCCAAGTGGCTGAGAATGTAATTGGAAACCCAAAGGTTGGTGCACTTCCCAATGTTACACTCCAGGGGGAAATTTGCGGAAGAAACCAAGATTCCCGAGAAAAGATTTGAATGGAGAAAGAGGAGCATAGAGGCATTAAATCACTTGTATATTTATAACTCTGTGAAAATATCTACAGACCCCTCACATCCTGGACATAAACTGTTTCAACCTCTACCCTCAAAATGATGCTATAGAGCAGGGGTGGGCAAGCTTTTTGGCTCGGGGCCTCATTGACTTTTAAAATTTGACAGACGGGCCACCACCTGGTGTCAAAATGCCTGTCATTACAAGTCAAAATCAAATGAATGCAATCATTCAATCATTCACATCAAACCTTAATTCTGTACCAATCTTCGGTGGGCCGGATTAAAAAGACCAACGGGCCGGATGTGGCCCCTGGGCCGTAGTTTGCCCACCCCTGCTCTAGAGCATTGCACATCAGAACAACTAGACACAAGGACAGATTTTTCCTGAATGCCATCACTCTGCTAAACAAATAATTCCCACAACCCTGTCCAACTATTTAGTAAGGCTGTATTTAATATTATTCGTCTCATCCTTCCTATTACCTATCTCCTTTTCTACTTATGACTATAACCTTGTTGCTTGTATCTTTACGATTTGTATTGTTTTAGTTTCCTGGTATGATTTGATTGCTTATTTGGTATCCTATGACTATCACTAAGTGTTGTATCTCAGGATTCTTGACGAGATTATTTTTATGTACACTGAGAGCATTTGCACCGAAGACAAATTCCTTGTGTGTCCAAATCACACTTGGCCAATAAGGAATCCTATTCTATTCCATATTATTCTATTCCTATTGTTAAGTTGGGCGATAGAAGAAGGAGATCGATTCTTCAATTACAGCTCTTTATTCAGTAGATCGCTACAATCCAGCGAGTTGCCTGTCCAACAGCTCACCCTTTTATAGGGAGCTGCCCGATGGCTCAACCAATGAAATTCAACCATTCTTCCCGCCGGAATGGTGGACCCGAGTGAAGCCTTAGTTCCTTGGCTTCACTCCTTACTAGAGTATTCAACACCTATTTTCTTTTCTATTCCTATATTCTATTCTTTCCTATTCTGTTCTGTTCTATTCCTATATTCTATTCCTCTATTCTATTCTTACCTATTCTATTCCTTCCTGTTCTGTTCTTTCCTCTATTCTATTCTATTATTCCTCTATTCTATTCTATATTCTATTCTTTCCTGTTCTATTCCTATATTCTATTCCTATATTCTATTTTCCTGTTCTGTTCTATTCTTTCCTGTTCTTTCCTGTTTTGTTATGTTCTATTCCTATATTCTATTCTATTCTATTCTATTCTATTCTATTCTATTCTATTCTATTCTATTCTATTCCCAATGTCTGCTGTTGTCCATTTGTCTCCTAGCCCCTCATTCTCTCAAGGGAGAGGACCAGGGTCCCCCATCTGCTGGTGAATGACCCCCAGACTGGGTGCCGTTTGGGGATGTTGCAGTTCTCTTAAAAAAAATCGCTATTTTTTTTTTTTAAAGGCACTCTTGAGAGCATCGTGACACCCTTGCACTGACGGAATCTACACACCTAACAATAGGGCCTGGGCTAGAGGATCTCACAACGCCCCTTCTCAAACAGGTATTTGTTCACACTACTACGATGACGGGATGACTACGCAACGACCGCTCAGACCAGCGTGCGAATTGCGATTGTGACAAGTCCGGAAGCAACTCATTCAGCCACTGCCTTCCCTCACCCCAACAACACAAACCACCCACCCTTTCCCTCCGCGCCGCTGCCACGGCGGCAACTGCGGGGCCGTGGTCAGCGAGCACCCTTTTTATAGTCCGTTCGGGGATGGGCGGGGCCGTTGCTCCTCCATCAGCCAATCGGAATGGGTTTAGAGACGTCGACGCTCGCCGGCTCCGGCCTGGGCCGCCGTCACGTGGGCGTTGGGCGCCTGCGCGGCTCCTCCCCTTTCTTCTCCCTCTCTCTCTCCGTCGTCTCTCTCTCTTCCCCTTCGGCGACGCTTCGCCGTTGCTTCTCTCCGTCGTTGCCACCGGACGGTAAGCGGGACAGGGTGGACGGCCGGGAGTGGGGGGAAGGAGGGCTCGGCTTCGTTGAGGCGGGGAGGGACTCCTCCAAAGAGCCCCTTCTCGCTCGCCCGGCGTTGAGGACCGGGTTGGGATGGGTGGTGGTGGGGGGAACTACACCTCCCATGCTCCCCAGCCGCGCTTGACCGAGGCACATGGGCTTGGAGTCCCCCCACCTTCTCTGCCTCCCTCCTTTGGCCAACTCACCAGCCTGGCCGGGTTCCAGCTTGCGAAGCGGCGGGCGGGGGTGGGGAAGTGGGGAGGACTCCCGGCCCCATCGTCCCCAGCGGGACGGAGCGGGAGTTCCCTCCGCCCCACCTCTGTTTGGGAAGAGCCGGTTGGGGGAATCCAGGAAAAATCCAGCCGGTCTGCTGGATGGGGTTGGGTGGGGTGGGGGGGTCGAGAGGGGAGGGACACTCACCCCCCTCTCCCCATTTTTGGGGGGTCTGGGAGGAGGAGGAGGAAGGGGGTGGGGGTGATCTCCCTTTGGAGGGGTTCTCCTTGGAGTCCGCTCAAGATCAGGGTACCCTGAAGAGAGAGGGTCAGCTATCCGTGCCCAGTCTAGCAGCTGGAGGGGAGGGGGTCAGGGTCTCCCCTGGTGCGGCATGCTGGGAAGGAAGGGAGGGAGAGAGGTGGGGTGGGGGTCCCAGGAAGTCTGTTGCCCCCCCTGAATCCCAGGACTGCCTTAACCCTGTTGGGATGGGTGGGTGTCGAAGTTGGGAGGGCAGCCGCCTTCTTGGATCTTCTCCAGCTGTTGGGCAGCCAAGATCTGACGTGGTTTCCCCCTTTTGGGAGTGGGGTCCCCTTTATTGAGGGGAGGGGGTGACCCTGATGGCTCCTCAGAGGGAGCCCATGCATAGGAAGGAACCCCCGCCCACTTCTTGGTCAACCAGAACCAGCTTCGGCCCAATTGTGCTGGGCGCAGAGCTTGTATTTTACAAATAGGTCTGTCTTTTAAG
This sequence comes from Pseudonaja textilis, assembly GCF_049901715.1. Classification (NCBI taxonomy): domain Eukaryota; kingdom Metazoa; phylum Chordata; class Lepidosauria; order Squamata; family Elapidae; genus Pseudonaja; species Pseudonaja textilis. Next base: position 74,267,395 of record NC_141994.1, read on the forward strand.
GCTTGTGGACTTCAACTCCCAGAGTTCCCCAGCAAGCCATGATGGTCTGATTGTCCCTGTGGTCAGCCAGGCCTGGCTTGGGTCCAGTGGCTCTGGGGGAAGAGCTTCTGTTTGACAGCTGTGTGTTGGTGGAGGTCATGGATCTCCAAAATTGGCCACTTGAAGGCTTGTGGACTTCACCTCTCAGAATCTCCCAGCAAGCCATGATGGTCTGATTGTCCCTGTGGTCACCCAGGCCAGGCTTGGGTCTAGTGGTTCTGGGTGGGGGGCAGAGCTTCCATTTGACAGTTGTGTTTGTATGGGTTGCGATCTCCAAAATTGGCCCCTTTAAGACTGGTGGACTTCAACTCCCAGAATTCCCTGATCACTCATACTGGTCTGATGGTTGCTGTGGTCAGCCAAACTGGTTTGTGTCCAGTTGTTCTGAAGGCAGAGCTTCCGTTTGACAGCTATGTGTGTGTATGGGTCAGGGGATCTCCAAAATTGGCCACCTGAAGGCTTGTGGTCTTCAACTCCCAGAATTCCCTAGCCAGCGGAGGGAATTCTGGGAGTTGAAGTCCACAAGCCTTAAAAGTGATCAAGTTTGGAGATCCTTGTTATAAGACATTGAGGCTTTGTTCTCTCTCAGGTCTAGGCTGACCAGCCTTTCCCTAACTGGACTGACCTGGTTCCACCTTCCCAACCCAGTTAGTAGACTCTCACCACAAAAAAAAAGAAACCAAGTATATACAGGTAAGGCCTCGACTTGCGACCAGAATCGAGCCTAATATTGTCTTCACTCAACAAAACAGCTGCTAAAATGAGCCTTGCCCCATTTTACGAACTTTCTCACCATGGTTGTTAAGGGAATCAAGGCAGCTGTTAGCAAGACAGTCATTAAGTGAATCTGGCTTGATTTGGCTTGGGAGCAGGTCACCAAGGGGGAATTGCATGATCCTGGGATACTATGACCGTCATAACTATGAGTCAGTTGCCAAGTACCTGAATTTTGATTGTGTGACCGTCGGCTGCTGCGATGGTCGTTAAGTGTGAGAACCGGTCATTGGTCACTAAACGAGGACTTCCTGTGTATTCGGGAATATGGGCTGAATTTTCAGCTCTTCCCCGACCGTCATTGTCCCTTGCCACCTCTTGGCGGAAGTACGGATTAATTCCTTCCTTATCTCTCCGTTTCCCAGTTTGTGCCTCTTGTTAATGGATGAACAAAACTTGATCGCAGGGTCCATGGATCAAATGTCAGGCTTAATGGTGGCTTGGTTCCAAGGAATTCTCAGGCAGTGACTGGATTCCAGTCACCGTCATAAAAATCCAATTGTGTTTAAACCACCCCGTGTCCTGGGTGGAAAGTTTGCTGAGTGAGCGCACTTTTAAGAAGGAGATTGGTGCTCTCTTGAGCTGGTCATATTTTTAATATTATGTATGTGTTCATTTTTATTTTTTATTTTTTGTACTTTAATTTTTAATTTAATTTTTTATTATTTTAGTTTAGTTTAGTTTAATTTATAGTTTATTTTATTTTATTTTATTTTAGTTTAAAGTTTATTTTAGTTTAATTTATATAAACTAAACTATAAACTAAACTAAATTATAAATTAAACTAAACTTTAAACTAAACTATAAATTAAACTAAACTTTAAACTAAACTAGTTGTTTAATTTATAGTTTAGTTTAAAATTTAGTTTAATTTATAGTTTAGTTTATTAGTTTAATTTATAGTTTAGTTTAAAGTTTATTTTATTTTAATTTAATTTATATAAACTAAACTAAACTGTAAATTAAACTCAACTAGTTTAAAGTTTAGTTTAGTTTAATTTATAGTTCAGTTTAGTTTATTTTTTTAGTGTATTTTAGTTTTTCATGACCTTTGTGGTGGTTTTTTTTTCTCTTGCTTTCTGCATTTTTAACTTTCGGGACCTGCCCAGAATCGTCGTAGGTTGTGAGATGGGTATCTACTGGTATACAGGTCGTCCTTGATTTACGACGCTTCATTGAATGACCGTTCAAAGTTTCAGTGGCACCGAAAAAAGAGAGTTAAGAGCGTTTTTCACGCTTAAGACCCTTGCAAGCATCCCCACGTGGTCACGTGGTTTACATTCAGATGCTTGGCAACTGACTCACATTGACGACGGTCTCAGCGTCCCCAGGGTGTCATGTGATCCCCTTTTGCGACCTTCAGACAACCTGTGACAAGGAAAGTCGTAAAATGGGAGAGAACTCGCCAAACAAATGTTCCCAATAGCAACAGAGCCAATTCTGGCCTCCGCTGTGGCGGTAAGTTGAGCACTGCCTGCATTAAAACCCATCGAGTCCAACGATAGATTGGGTTGATCCCAGGGTCTTTGCTGTGGGATCCTATAAACCTTCCCCGACTCTTCTGGAATCTGGTGCTGTTTCAGAGACAAGCTGGACCCCCCCCCCATTCCCCCTCCCCTTTTGACCTCCTTCGACGGTGCAACTGGATTTGGGATCCCAAAAATAGCACAACGTGGAACGACAGCCATCCCACACAAGGATTTATAGACGCTAAAAGATACTGGACTGAAATATACACACATGGTTGGAAAAAAAAATGATTAAACGACATATAGATTTGAAGCCTGAAATATATTCTTTTTTTACTAGGAATGATACATGAAGGTTACAGTAAAGAGAGAGAGGAAAAAAAACATATTTAATCATACACGTATTAACAGCAGCTAGAATTGTATTTGCTCAGAATTGGAAAAGTGACAAGATACCGATAGAAGGAAAAATAATTGAGAAAATATTTGTGCAGAAATGAACAGATTAACGTTAGAAATTAGAAAAAGACTCTGGATCTTAATTGGTACGGGACTTGTTTTATAATGGCTAGAAAATAAAATTAATTAAAAGGGATTGGACGTAATTATAAAGCAATAAGAGAAACTAGTGTAATAGATGTACTGAATATTATTAATATAATATATTTAAAATACAATATAATAATATGGCACAGCGATTAGAGTGCAGTATTGCAAGCTACTTCTGCGTCCAGCTGCCTACAATTTGGCAGGTCAAATCCCACCAGGCTCAAGGTTGACTCAGCCTTCCGTCCTTCCGAGGTGACTTAAAATGAGGACCCAGATTGTTTGGGGGCAAGAGGCTGACTTAGAGGGGGCTGGAAAGCACTATAAAGCGGTATATAAGTCTAAGTGCTATTGCTATTATATATATATAGGGGAATGTAATTATTACTATATGGTTATACTATTAAGGAAAATATTATTAGCAAAAGCACATAAAATATGTACCTAATCGACACATGATTGACATTGAATGGATTTATTGTATGTTATATATAAAAAAAATTAAATTAAGAAAAAAAACCCAATCCCATGGAATGATTTGTGACATTTGGAAGTCACAATTTGGAATTTATGGGCAGCAAAATGTCATTTTCTTCCCCTTGGGCATTGTGTGTGTGTGTATTTGTGCGTGTGTATTTGTGCGTGTGTCTCCCTTGCTCTGAAAAAGAAATTGGAAATAGAAGTTGGCTTCTTTTTAATTTCTTTTGTAAAGTTCTGTTGTTGATATTCTTTCATCCAAGCATATTCTTCACCATTTCTGGAACTGTGAATAGGTCGGCCTTGTCCAAGGACTGTGTTATTTTTTTCTTTTGGTGGTATCATTTTGGTTATCATACAAGGTCTTATAAAAGTTATATATTATGTCTTTTTTTTTTTTGCTTTTAAGGTTGACACGGGCCTTTCTCATCCTGTAGTTTTATTATCCACTTCTTCTCTTTTTCTTGTTTCAAAGTCTGTAGGCTAGCCTCCTTCCCACTTCGTTGGCACTTTCCAAAAAGTTTTTGCCGTATTCTTTTTTTATTTGTTGTGCCAGTTCATCTTTTTTCTACGGTTCATCTTTTTTCGTTCAATTTATGTGTGATCAGCTCCGTTGGATTTCTTAAGCCTATCTTACGTGGATCCTTTTGTGACTCTTAATTCCAGTCCTTTAATATTCTTCTTCCAGTTTTTTTTTGATCCGTTTTTTTTTAAAAAAACATATTTTTTATTAGACAATGTTTCTTGTATATAACTTTTCCATTCATTACAATACTTTTGTGACGGTATATGTACTTTTACATAAATCTTAACTATCTATACACTTGTCCACGTTGCTTAATCTTTTTATCCACTATATCTTTTACCTTATTACCCTATTGTCTTCTTCTCTATTCAACTTTATATCTATTATTTAGCCAATCATACGGTACATTCCACGTCAAATAATCATTTCCTCTCTATCCTTTATCTCTATGGTCAACTTATCTATCCGGGCACACACTAGTATTTTTCTTATCACGTTTTCCTCTGGTGGTATACTGTCATTTTTCCAATTCTGTGCATAAGTTATTCTTGCTGCTGTTAATAAATGTAGCATTAAATATTCTGTTTTCTTATCACATTTTCCCATTATTATACCTAACAGAAAAGCCTCCAGTCTTAATTCAGTTTGCTGTTTAATTATTTCTTCTGTCCAGTGTTTTGTTCTTATCCAGTATTTTTTTGCTAATCTTATAGCTAGTCTTTTAATGACTGCTTTTACAGTATCCCACACCTTCTGTAAGGAGGTCTGTTCCTTTCTATTCCCTTTAAAGAAAATTCTCATTTTTCTTTCCATTATCTGTGTAAATTCTTTATCTTTGGTTATTGATTGATTTAAAGTCCACCTTATTTTCCTCTTTGGTCCCTTCCAGCTAATTTTTATTGGGTTGTGGTCTACCCAAAACATTTGGGTTCCATTTCTTGCACATTCTCACTCCGTTCCGAATTCATCCAAATCATGTCTATTCTCAGACCAAGACTGATGCACATTTAGAGCAGGATGTATATATATATTTTTTCCTAGGGTTTATTTCTCTCCAGATGTCGTGTGTTGCCCTGAAAAGGCAGTGGAAATATAAGTTGGGCTTCTGTGCCAAGAGATCCAGGCAGAAATCTGGAAGGATCAGAGAGGTTATAAATAGGTCAGGAGGCTGGAAATGCAAACAGCGTGGTCAGGGTGAAATTGCGTGCAAGCCCTTGGATAATACAGGCGGTCCTTGACTTAATGACAGTTCACTTAGTGACTGGGAGGTTACAACACGCTGAACACAAAAAAGGGGGACTTGGGATCCATTTTTTCACACTTAACGACCGTTGCAGGCAAGATCATGGCCGGCTGAGGGATTCTGGGAGTTGAAGTCCACAAGTCCTTAAAGTGGCCACGTTTGGAGACCCCTGCCCTAGGAGACGACCAGCTGGGCAAGGCCCATTGCCGTCCAAACTCAAGAGCTGTTCCCCCTCGGGGTTTCCCTGAATTAGTCTGACCCTTTTCGAAGGCCACCAAGCAAGTAGCCTGTCAGGATTCTGACAATCGCCCTAATTAAATCATGATTCTCGAGCCAAACTTCAAAAAAACTTTGAAGGATTTATTAGAGGCGACATACCGGCACTGCCCTGTATGAAGCCAACTGTCAGGGCTCCGACAGATCTACCCCCATTTAAATCATAAGTCTCTAACCGCATCTCTCAGAGTTAAAAAAATAATGATTTATTAGGAGTGGTCGTGTTGGCGTTAGCTGGGTGCAGCCGACACTAAAATACATCATTCATTTCCCCCTATGAGCCTGGTCTTCCGCCCACATCCCCTGGATGTATATTCTCCAGTGGGACACATCCATAGCCAAGAGTCATCAATCATGCTCTCCAGTAATAATCTTGTGCGCCAGAAGCTTCGACCGCCTAGCAATTATCTATGAAAATATTTGAGGTATGCATTATTTCCCGCCACTCCCTTTCTTCTGACATCTCTAAAAGACCAGAGAAATGTTTTATGAGTTGACATTTGGCTCCCCTCACTTCTTGAAGGTGACCTGCACAACACAAAAAGAGAACTCTTGCAGGTATAGAACTTGTTTGGCTTTTCTGCACGGAATCTCCTCACAAGGCAATCGGCTTGGACATTCCTACTCTTTCCCCAAGATGCCTCTGATAACGGGTAGCCCTTCCACTTGATCAGATATTGGGGTTGTCTCCTGTGCCGCCTCGAATTGAGGGTTCGCTGCACCTCGTAACGGGTTGTTGACACTCACCTTCTTTTCGTCTGCTTGAATCCCTCAGGGCCTCACCGTGATGTTGGGCGTTCAGCGAGTGGTTGGGTACTTGGCCCTGTGGGCCCTCTGTGCCCAGAGCAAGCCCACCGAGAAGAAGGACCGCGTCCACCATGACGCTCAGCTGAGCGATAAGGTCCACGACGATGGGCAGAACTTTGACTATGACCATGACGCCTTCCTGGGGGTTGATGAGGCCAAGACTTTTGACCAGCTGACTCCAGAGGAGAGCAAGGAGAGACTGGGGTAAGATAAGAGAACCTTGGACATGCGTGGAGTTTAAACCGAATTTAAATAGAACAGAACAGAATTCTTTACTGGACGAATGTGATTACACACACAAGGAAATTGTCTTTGGTGCATAAGGTCTCAGTACTGTACATAAAGGAAAACTATAATACATTCATCAAGAGTGATAAGATACAATGATGATAGTCATAGGTTACTAAATAAGCAATCAAATCATAGGTAAAAGTAAAGGTTCCCCTTGCACATGCATGCTGGTCATTTCTGGCTCTATGGGGCGGTGCTCACCTCCGTTACAAAGCCGAAGAAGAGCCAGCGCTGTCCGAAGACGTCTCCGTGGTCATGTGGCCGGCATGACTCAACGCCTTCGAAGGCTCACGGAACGCTGTTCCCTTCCCACCAAAGGGGTCCCTATTTTTCTACTCGCATTTTTTTTACATGCTTTCGAACTGCTAGGTTGGCAGAAGCTGGGACGAGTAACGGGAGCTCACTCTGTGACGTGGCGCTAGGGATTCTAACCGCCCAACTGCCGACTTTTCTGATCGACAGTCTCAGCGTCTTAGCCACTGCGCCACCGTGTCCCATAATCAAACCATACTAGGGGACAAATAAATGTAGTCCTAAGTGGGAGGAGATAGGTAATAGGAAGGATGAGAAGAAGAATAGTAATACACACTTAATAAATAGTTGGACAGGGTTGAGGGAATTATTTGTTTAGCAGAGCGATGCCGTTTGGGGAAAAACTGTCCTTGTGTCTAGTTGATCTGATGTGCAGGGCTCTGTAGCGTCGTTTTGAGGGAAGGAGTTGAAACAGTTTATGTCCAGGATGTGAGGGGTCTGTAGATATTTCCACAGGCTACAGATCCTCCATGGAAGGCAGGTTGGTAGTAATTGATTTTTTCTGCAGTCTGTTCTGACCAAAACTTATTGAGACACTAACAAACACACGTTAGTCCCAAAACCCGTTTTTCTGTATTTCAACGGCTGTGAATTTTAGTCATTCACAGCCCGTAATGAGTCTCACACAGTTTGTAAATAGCCCCACAAAAGTCTGCCACAGTCCTTTGGGATAAGGCTGATAAGCACCCACCTTTATCTCCCTTGACATGTTGCCAACAACCTAATGTCCAATTACAAGGACATTTAGTACAAGGTGAAGCAGAGCACAAATCAACGTCGAGTTTCAGGTTTCAAACCGACTAGTACGAACAAAGTTGCTTCCTGCAAAGGCTCATGTCCCTTTGCTCTTCCTTTATGTATTACGGGAGGGTCCAATTGCCTCCAAGCCTTACTCCCGAGTTGCCCCTTATTGTCTTAACAGTTCTTGCCTTCTGGCAGCTATGCACATGCGCATATTGGGAACAGGCTCCCGCTATTCCTCGGCCTCACTGCTTTCAGAGTCTGGAGGCTCCCAGATGGCCCTGGCCTCATCTCTGTGTCGGACGCAGATCCCTCGTCCGAGCCCTCCCCAGACTCCACGACTGGCCCATGTTCCTACCCACCGTCCAACTCCGCTGCCAGCGGACCACAACACAGCCCTAACTATCCGTTGAAGTCTGTGCCTGTCTTGTTAGGTTGCAGGGCCAAACCAGACCATTATAGGGGTGCAGAGGATCGAATCCCCGAAATGCAGCGTCTCGACATTCCCTTTAGTCTTTCCTTTTCAGCATTAAGTTCCAGGGGGTGTTTGGCTCTCCTAGAAGGCAGTTTCTTTAAAAAACAAACAGTTTTCAACTTACAACCACTTACTTAGCGACCGAAAATACAACGGCACCGAAAAAGGGACTTAGGACCGTTTTTCACTCTTAAGGCCGTTCCTGCGTTCCTCCCTCACGGTCACGTGATGAAAATTCGGACAGCTCGGCAGCTGTCTTGTATTGATGACGGTTGCCGTGTCCCAGGGTCGCGCAATCCCCTTTTGCGACCCTCCGGTAAACGGCAGCGGGGAAGCCCGATTCACTTAACAGCCGGGTTGCGGGGATTCCGCTCGCGGCCGCGACAAGCCAGGTCGTAAAGTGGAGCGTCTGTGACTCGCCTCACAACCGGGGCAGGCTGGGTCGTAAAATGGAGCGGAACCCACTTCGCAACTCCCTCGCTTTAGGGAAAAGAATTTGGGGGGTGGGGAGGCTCACTTGTGGCCGTAAGCCGAGGACTACCTGTGGTTGCCCAGCCCTGAGCAAATTAAGTGTTGTTCATGGCTCGTCGTTTCCAGTTCGTTTATTTTCCTTGCTGTTTTTTCAGCTCGGATTCTTAATTCCGCCTCTTATTTTCTCAAACTTTCTGGAGTTAAACTAAGTTCCCTTCCAGTTAAGATGCATAGCCCCGATCTCAGATTCTGGGAAACCCGGACAGCTCACCTGTTGGTTTGCCGACATGCAACTAAACGGCTAGTCTAGAGAAAAGAAGGACTAGCTGGGTGGGCGACAGGATAGCAAATATTCCGGTATTTGAGGGGGGCTTCCCCAAAGAAGACGAGGGGGCCAATTATTCTCCAAAGCACCAGAAGACAAGAGGAGAAGCGATGGATGGGAACTAACGCAGGAGAGAAGCAACCTGGAATTAAGGACATTTATCCAGCGGAACCGCTCGCTTCCAGAAGTTGTGAGTGGAGTTTTTGGAGGCTGGACAACCATTGATTTGGAACGGAATAAGGTCTCCTGCTTGAGCAGGAGTGGGGGTTGGACTAGAAGACCTCCAAGGTGCCTTTCCAACTCTGATATTCTGTTACCACTGGAGGTTTAAAAGAAGAGCCACGTGTATCTGAAATAGTCTCCTGCTTGGACAAGGGGTTGGGCTAGTTCTGTTCTGATTGATTGAATAAATAGGAGGAGGAGGAGGAGGAGGAGAGGAGGAGGAAGAGGAGAAGGAGAAGAGGAGGAGAAGAGGAGGAGAGGAGGAGGAAGAGGAGAAGGAGAAGGGGAGGAGGAGAAGAGAAGGAGAAGAAGGAGAAGAGGAGGAGGAGAAGAGGAGAGCAGGAGGAAGAGGAGAAGGAGAAGAGGGGGAGGAGGAGAAGGAGAAGAGGAGGAGAAGAGGAGAAGGAGAAGAGGAGGAGAAGGAGAAGAGGAGGAGGAGGAGGAGGAGGAAGAGGAGAAGGAGAAGAGGGGGAGGAGGAGAAGAGAAGGAGAAGAAGAGGAGGAGGAGAAGAGGAGAAGGAGAAGAGGGGGAGGAGGAGAAGGAGAAGAGGAGGAGGAGGAAGAGGAGAAGAGGAGGAGAAGGAGAAGAGAGGAGGAGGAGGAGGAGAAGGAGAAGAGGAGGAGGAAGGGGCAGGTGTTTCCTTTACTTGAGTACACCTAAGGAGGGGCTTGGTACGCACACTGGGTAGGGAGCCAGTATATTAATTAAACGTCTATTAATACGGTGGGCATAATCCATTTGGTTTGTCAGCGCATGGGAGGCCCAGAACAGAGCGAGGAGTTGGCTGAGGCTCCCCGCCGCTCCTCCCTTCGCCCAAATGTCAAATCACAGGAGTGACAACTGCGGTTATATTCGGCTCTGAACGCCGATGCTTCTGGTGTTCCAGACTTTGGGGGTGGGGTGGGGTGGATTACGGGCTCAGCTTTTTCAAATTTTATCACCTGGGCCATTTGAGGAGGAAATTATCGGTGGATCGGAGTTTCTAGTCTTTGGATTAAGCTACAATTGATAGATTTGATACCCTGTTTCCCTGAAAATCAGAACCCAACCGGAGAATAAGCCCTAGCTTGGGTTTTCCAGGATGCTCATAATATAAGCCCTACCCCGAAAATAAGCCTCGGTTAAGGTAGTCAGCCAGATGGACGCGCTGAGTACCGTATTTTCCACAAAAATAAGACCTAATTGGAAAATAAGCCCTAATGCATCTTTTGGAGCAAAAATTAATATAAGACCGGGTCTTATTTTCGGGGAAACATGGTAGATGATAGATATATTGAGTGGATAGATAGATTGACAGATGATAGAGATAGATAGAATTCTGGGAGGTGAAGTCCACCCTTCTTAAACCAGACTTAGGAATTCTGGGACTTGAAGTCCATTCACTTTAAACCAGACTTAGGAATTGAAGTCCATCCCTCTTAAACCAGACTTAGGAATTCTGGGAGTTGAGGTCCATTCACCTTAAACCAGACTTAGGAATTCTGGGAATTGAAGTCTATTCACCTTAAACCAGACTGAGGAATTCTGGGACTTGAAGTCTATTCACCTTAAACCAGACTTAGGAATTCTGGGACTTGAAGTCCATCCCTCTTAAACCAGACTGAGGAATTCTGGGAATTGAAGTCCATTCACCTTAAACCAGACTGAGGAATTCTGGGAGTTGAAGTCCACCCCTCTTAAACCAGACTGAGGAATTCTGGGAGTTGAAGTCCACCCCTCTTAAACCAGACTGAGGAATTCTGGGAGTTGAAGTCCACCCCTCTTAAACCAGACTTAGGAATTCTGGGACTTGAAGTCTATTCACCTTAAACCAGACTTAGGAATTCTGGGACTTGAAGTCTATTCACCTTAAACCAGACTTAGGAATTCTGGGACTTGAAGTCCACCCCTCTTAAACCAGACTGAGGAATTCTGGGACTTGGAGTCCACCCCTCTTAAAGCAGACGTGGTCGAGACCCATGGCTCTCCTGGGCCATAACAAACTGGACTTTGGGGGTATTCCCCCTCCCCGCCCTCCATCTCTCTCTTCTCTCTCTCTCCTCCGCACCCACCCCCAACTCCCTCAGCGCCTGCCTCCTGCTCTTTAATTTTTTTCTGCCTCCTCCTCCCCCCCGACAGAAAAATTGTAAGTAAAATAGATGGCGACCAAGACGGGTTTGTAACGGTGGAGGAGCTGAAAGCCTGGATTAAGTTTGCCCAGAAGCGCTGGATCTACGAGGACGTGGAGCGCCAGTGGAAGGGCCACGACCTCAACGGGGACAGCCTGATTTCGTGGGAGGAGTATAAGAACGCCACCTACGGCTACGTCTTAGGTAGGTCGGGCCCTTAAGCTGCCCCTCCTCCCCAGGCTCAACCTCGCCCCCCCCCCCCCCTTTTGTCTTGTAGCGCGATTGTGAGCAAAATAGACACGGATAAGGATGGGTTTGTGACTGAGGTGGAGCTGAAGGACTGGATTAAGAAGGCGCAGAAGAAGTACGTCTCTGAGAACGTAGCGCGCCAGTGGCAGGAGTATGACTTGGACCAAGATGGCTCCATCTCCTGGGAGGAGTACAGGAATGTCACCTATGGCACTTACCTGGGTAAGGGGCAAGCGGGGAGGGCGGGGGAGGAGGAGCAGCGGCCCTGCTGTCGAGCCAGAAAGGGGGGAGGCCGCGGGGGGGCTCGAAACGAGGCCGGATGGGGGAAACGGGGCGGCGAAGCCTGCTGCGGGGGTGGGTGGGTCAGGCTGGATGACCTTTTAGGGACCCTTAGGACCGAGGGAGGGTCAAGTTGGGCTCCCCCCAGGCTTCCCCGCTCTCCCCCCTTTTTTAAAGTCCAAAATGCAGAAGGCGCTCTAGGATTCAAACCCCGAGGCTGGTTAGGCTTCGCCTCTCAGGGGTGGCAAAGCTTGCGGGGGGGCTGGACGGGATGACCTCTTGAGGTCCCAGCTCTAGGATTCTGCAAAGGGCCGAAGGAGGGAGGGAGGGAGGGGGGCGGGTTGTCATGCCGGGGCCTATAGACCTGCTTTCAAGTCGAAGGCAGAATTCTGGGAGTCAAACTGAGGCTGGATTGTCGCCCTTTCAGAGATGGGTGGCGTGGGGTGGGGGGAGAAGCCTACAGGGGCTGGGCTGGATGGCCTCTTAGGGCCCCTTCCCAGCTTTAGGACTGCGCAAAAGGGCTGAGGGGCGGTCATGCCGGGCCCGCTTCCTGCTCACCCTTTCAAGGTCGAACACAGAACTCGGAGGAATCAAACCGAGTCCACAGGCTTAAAGTTCATTAGCATGTGGGCCAGGGAATTCTGGGAGTTGGAAGTCCACAGGCTTAAGTTCATTAGCATGTGGGCCAGGGAATTCTGGGAGTTGGAAGTCCACAGGCTTAAGTTCATTAGCATGGCTGGCCAGGCAATTCTGGGAGTTGGAAGTCCACAGGCTTAAGTTCATTAGCATGTGGGCCAGGGAATTCTGGGAGTTGGAAGTCCACAGGCTTAAGTTCATTAGCATGGCTGGCCAGGGAATTCTGGGAGTTGAAGTCCACGCATTTTCAAGCATGGCTGGCCAGGGAATTCTGGGAGTTGAAGTCCACAGGCTTAAGTTCATTAGCATGTGGGCCAGGGAATTCTGGGAGTTGAAGTCCACGCCTCTTTAAGCATGGCTGGCCAGGGAATTCTGGGAGTTGGGAAGTCCACAGGCTTAAGTTCATTAGCATGGCTGGCCAGGCAATTCTGGGAGTTGGAAGTCCACAGGCTTAAGTTCATTAGCATGTGGGCCAGGGAATTCTGGGAGTTGGAAGTCCACCTCTTTAAGCATGGCTGGCCAGGGAATTCTGGGAGTTGGAAGTCCACAGGCTTAAGTTCATTAGCATGTGGGCCAGGGAATTCTGGGAGTTGGAAGTCCACGCCTCTTTAAGCATGGCTGGCCAGGGAATTCTGGGAGTTGGAAGTCCACAGGCTTAAGTTCATTAGCATGTGGGCCAGGGAATTCTGGGAGTTGGAAGTCCACAGGCTTAAGTTCATTAGCATGGCTGGCCAGGCAATTCTGGGAGTTGGAAGTCCACAGGCTTAAGTTCATTAGCATGTGGGCCAGGGAATTCTGGGAGTTGGAAGTCCACAGGCTTAAGTTCATTAGCATGGCTGGCCAGGGAATTCTGGGAGTTGGAAGTCCATGCATTTTCAAGCATGGCTGGCCAGGGAATTCTGGGAGTTGGAAGTCCACAGGCTTAAGTTCATTAGCATGTGGGCCAGGAATTCTGGGAGTTGAAGTCCACGCCTCTTTAAGCATGGCTGGCCAGGGAATTCTGGGAGTTAGAAGTCCACAGGCTTAAGTTCATTAGCATGGCTGGCCAGGGAATTCTGGGAGTTGGAAGTCCACAGGCTTAAGTTCATTAGCATGTGGGCCAGGGAATTCTGGGAGTTGAAGTCCACGCCTCTTTAAGCATGGCTGGCCAGGAATTCTGGGAGTTGGAAGTCCACAGGCTTAAGTTCATTAGCATGGCTGGCCAGGGAATTCTGGGAGTTGGAAGTCCACAGGCTTAAGTTCATTAGCATGGCTGGCCAGGGAATTCTGGGAGTTGGAAGTCCACAGGCTTAAGTTCATTAGCATGTGGGCCAGGGAATTCTGGGAGTTGAAGTCCACGCCTCTTTAAGCATGGCTGGCCAGGGAATTCTGGGAGTTGGAAGTCCACAGGCTTAAGTTCATTAGCATGGCTGGCCAGGGAATTCTGGGAGTTGAAGTCCACAGGCTTAAGTTCATTAGCATGTGGGCCAGGGAATTCTGGGAGTTGAAGTCCACGCCTCTTTAAGCATGGCTGGCCAGGGAATTCTGGGAGTTGGAAGTCCACAGGCTTAAGTTCATTAGCATGGCTGGCCAGGGAATTCTGGGAGTTGGAAGTCCACAGGCTTAAGTTCATTAGCATGTGGGCCAGGGAATTCTGGGAGTTGAAGTCCACGCCTCTTTAAGCATGGCTGGCCAGGGAATTCTGGGAGTTGGAAGTCCACAGGCTTAAGTTCATTAGCATGGCTGGCCAGGCAATTCTGGGAGTTGGAAGTCCATGCATTTTCAAGCATGGCTGGCCAGGCAATTCTGGGAGTTGGAAGTCCACGCCTCTTTAAGCATGGCTGGCCAGGGAATTCTGGGAGTTGAAGTCCACAGGCTTAAGTTTATTAGCATGTGGGCCGGGGAGTTCTGGGAGTTGAAGTCCACGCCTCTTTAAGCATGGCTGGCCAGGCAATTCTGGGAGTTGGAAGTCCACAGGCTTAAGTTCATTAGCATGTGGGCCAGGGAATTCTGGGAGTTGAAGTCCACGCCTCTTTAAGCATGGCTGGCCAGGGAATTCTGGGAGTTGGAAGTCCACAGGCTTAAGTTCATTAGCATGGCTGGCCAGGCAATACTGGGAGTTGGAAGTCCACAGGCTTAAGTTCATTAGCATGTGGGCCAGGGAATTCTGGGAGTTGAAGTCCACCTCTTTAAGCATGGCTGGCCAGGGAATTCTGGGAGTTGGAAGTCCACAGGCTTAAGTTCATTAGCATGTGGGCCAGGGAATTCTGGGAGTTGGAAGTCCATGCATTTTCAAGCATGGCTGGCCAGGCAATTCTGGGAGTTGGAAGTCCACAGGCTTAAGTTCATTAGCATGTGGGCCAGGGAATTCTGGGAGTTGAAGTCCACGCCTCTTTAAGCATGGCTGGCCAGGGAATTCTGGGAGTTGGAAGTCCACAGGCTTAAGTTCATTAGCATGGCTGGCCAGGGAATTCTGGGAGTTGGAAGTCCACAGGCTTAAGTTCATTAGCATGTGGGCCAGGGAATTCTGGGAGTTGAAGTCCACGCCTCTTTAAGCATGGCTGGCCAGGGAATTCTGGGAGTTGGAAGTCCACAGGCTTAAGTTCATTAGCATGGCTGGCCAGGCAATTCTGGGAGTTGGAAGTCCATGCATTTTCAAGCATGGCTGGCCAGGCAATTCTGGGAGTTGGAAGTCCACGCCTCTTTAAGCATGGCTGGCCAGGGAATTCTGGGAGTTGGAAGTCCACAGGCTTAAGTTCATTAGCATGTGGGCCAGGGAATTCTGGGAGTTGGAAGTCCATGCATTTTCAAGCATGGCTGGCCAGGCAATTCTGGGAGTTGGAAGTCCACAGGCTTAAGTTCATTAGCATGTGGGCCAGGGAATTCTGGGAGTTGAAGTCCACGCCTCTTTAAGCATGGCTGGCCAGGGAATTCTGGGAGTTGGAAGTCCACAGGCTTAAGTTCATAAGCATGGCTGGCCAGGCAATTCTGGGAGTTGGAAGTCCACAGGCTTAAGTTCATTAGCATGTGGGCCAGGAATTCTGGGAGTTGAAGTCCACGCCTCTTTAAGCATGGCTGGCCAGGGAATTCTGGGAGTTGGAAGTCCACAGGCTTAAGTTCATTAGCATGGCTGGCCAGGCAATTCTGGGAGTTGGAAGTCCATGCATTTTCAAGCATGGCTGGCCAGGCAATTCTGGGAGTTGAAGTCCACGCCTCTTTAAGCATGGCTGGCCAGGGAATTCTGGGAGTTGGAAGTCCACAGGCTTAAGTTCATTAGCATGTGGGCCAGGGAATTCTGGGAGTTGGAAGTCCATGCATTTTCAAGCATGGCTGGCCAGGCAATTCTGGGAGTTGGAAGTCCACAGGCTTAAGTTCATTAGCATGGCTGGCCAGGAATTCTGGGAGTTGGAAGTCCACAGGCTTAAGTTCATTAGCATGTGGGCCAGGGAATTCTGGGAGTTGAAGTCCACGCCTCTTTAAGCATGGCTGGCCAGGGAATTCTGGGAGTTGGAAGTCCACAGGCTTAAGTTCATTAGCATGGCTGGCCAGGCAATTCTGGGAGTTGGAAGTCCATGCATTTTCAAGCATGGCTGGCCAGGCAATTCTGGGAGTTGGAAGTCCACGCCTCTTTAAGCATGGCTGGCCAGGGAATTCTGGGAGTTGGAAGTCCACAGGCTTAAGTTCATTAGCATGTGGGCCAGGGAATTCTGGGAGTTGGAAGTCCATGCATTTTCAAGCATGGCTGGCCAGGCAATTCTGGGAGTTGAAGTCCACAGGCTTAAGTTCATTAGCATGTGGGCCAGGGAATTCTGGGAGTTGAAGTCCACGCCTCTTTAAGCATGGCTGGCCAGGGAATTCTGGGAGTTGGAAGTCCACAGGCTTAAGTTCATTAGCATGGCTGGCCAGGCAATTCTGGGAGTTGGAAGTCCACAGGCTTAAGTTCATTAGCATGGCTGGCCAGGGAATTCTGGGAGTTGAAGTCCACGCCTCTTTAAGCATGGCTGGCCAGGGAATTCTGGGAGTTGGAAGTCCACAGGCTTAAGTTCATTAGCATGGCTGGCCAGGCAATTCTGGGAGTTGGAAGTCCATGCATTTTCAAGCATGGCTGGCCAGGGAATTCTGGGAGTTGGAAGTCCACAGGCTTAAGTTCATTAGCATGGCTGGCCAGGCAATTCTGGGAGTTGGAAGTCCATGCATTTTCAAGCATGGCTGGCCAGGGAATTCTGGGAGTTGAAGTCCACAGGCTTAAGTTCATTAGCATGTGGGCCAGGGAATTCTGGGAGTTGAAGTCCATGCCTCTTTAAGCATGGCTGGCCAGGGAATTCTGGGAGTTGAAGTCCACAGGCTTAAGTTCATTAGCATGTGGGCCAGGGAATTCTGGGAGTTGAAGTCCACAAGTTTCATTAGCCTGTTGGCCACGGCATTCTGGGAGTTGAAGTCCACGCCTCTTTAAACATGGCTGGCCAGGAATTCTGGGAGTTGAAGTCCATAGGCTTAAGTTCATTAGCATGTGGGCCAGGGAATTCTGGGAGTTGAAGTCCACAAGTTTCATTAGCCTGTTAGCCACGGCATTCTGGGAGTTGAAGTCCATGCCTCTTTAAACATGGCTGGCCAGGGAATTCTGGGAGTTGAAGTCCCTGCCTCTTCCAAAGGCAGAAGTTGGAAAACGCAGCCGTAGAGAGCATTTGTGTGCAGCTGCCAACGTCATTTTAAAGGCAGCGCCTGCTTTTGCTTTTACGAAGAGCTTCCGGGGAGCGGTTGCTTTTCAGCCAGGCTCTGCTTGCTCGGCCTCGGCTGTCCTTGAGCCCAGCTGCACGATGTCCATTTTATCACTAAGGGCAGATTAAGCCACGTTCTTGACCTGACTTTGGCGAGGTCACATAACCAGGCATGGCAAACAGCCTGCACTCCCCGAGGAGCCGCCACCCTGAAGCAGATAAACGTGGAAAGCAATTTTTTTCCAGTCCCAAAGGTGCTTTTTTTGTTTCAAGAGGCAACTGCACTTTCTTGTTTTTTTCTTTTCTTCTGAAGATGTTTCGCTTCTCCTCCGAGAAGCTTCTTCAGCTCTTGACTAGAGGGTGGAGAAATGGAAGGATTGATACTCCTTGCAGACAGCTGGTCGTTTGCATCCCTTTATAGAGTCATTGGGACCACTTGGAGGTTTATCTGTGTCCTCAAGTCCATCTGAGTGGTGCAAATGGGTGTGGAGCCTTCTGACTGGATGGTGGGGAATGGAAGGATTGATACTCCTTGCAGATAGCTGGTCATTTGCACCCTTTCAGAGGGTCGTTGAGGCCACTTGCAGGTGTGTCCGTGTCCTCAGGGTCACCTGAGAGGTGCAAATGAGTGTGGAGCCTTCTTGGAATTGCACACTCCTTTTCCTCCACACCCATTCACACCACTCAGGTGACCCTGAGGACACAGACGAACCTCCAAGTGGTCCCAACGACTCTATAAAGGGATGCAAACGACCAGCCGTCTGCAAGGAATATCAATCCTTCCCATTTCCCCACCATCCAGTCAGAGCCGAAGAAGCTTCTCGGAGGAGAAGCGAAACGTCCTCAAAAGAAAGTCTAGTTGCCTCCTGAAAAAAAAAAAAGGAAACTTTAGGACAACCTGGCGGACGGTGAATCTCTACAGACCATTTTTCCAGATAACCCCAAACCCCTGAAAGTTGACCCCGGTGTCCTCGTCGAGCAAAGATCTCCACGTTTCCCGATTCTAGAACACGGAAGCCGGCAAAGCAGCCCCCGCTGATTGCGCTGCCAGGCAGGCAGTCCTTGACTTACGACGTCCTTCATCGTCATAAGTCGAGGACGGCCTGAACTTTGGGCTTGGGACCACACCTGGGACGTGGCCAGGTTTGGGCTGCTGTGTATGGTCAAAGTTGATGGTTGCATAAGTCGCCCGTCGGTAACAACCCCACCTCTGCCGTTCAGACGATCCGGACCCCGACGACGGCTTCAATTACAAGCAGATGATGGTGAGGGACGAACGGCGCTTCAAAATGGCCGACCAGGATGGAGACCTGCTGGCGACCAAGGAGGAATTCACAGCTTTCCTGCACCCCGAAGAATACGACTACATGAAGGACATCGTCGTGCAGGTGGGTGGCTTTAACCTAGCGACGCGTCGCAGGCGGTCCCCGACTTAACGACCCCAATGGAGCCCCAGATTTCTGTGGCTGAGCCAGATGTTTGCTAAGAGAGCTTTGCCCCGTTTTACGACCGGGCTGAGGGAGACATTTGCTAAGAGAGTTTTGCCCCGCTTTATGACTGGGGTTAAGTCCATCCCGGCAGTTCTTAACAGGTTGTTCAGTGAATCGGATTCCCCCTGGTTGACTTACTTGTCAGAAAGGTTGCAAAGAGGGTTTGAGTGATCCCGGGATGCTGCGACCGTCGTAAATATGAGTCATCCAAGCATCCAGATTTGGATCATGTGATCGTGGGGAGGTTGCAACGGTCATCAGTGTGAAAAAGGCCACGTGTCTCTTTTTCCAATGCCATTGTCACTGAATCGTTGCCAAACGGAACTGTTCTAAGTCGAGGACTGTATTTATCATTTGGTTTTGATATATTTCACTTCCTGATGTTTCTCTGCTGTCAAATCCTGGAGGAGGCTCTCTGCTCCTAGGGTCCAAATACACCTCATGGTGTTGTGGCCCGCCAGTGGCCAGCGGAGCTGAGGGGAGGAGAGTCGGACAGTGGGGAGGATTATGGGCCAGTCCTGGAGTCTGGGGAAGGCTCGCTGATGAGGGCTCTGCATTGGAGGCAGGGATGGGGCCAGGGCCATCCGACAGTTATCAGCTGCCTTTGGAGTTGGAGATCAGTGGGGAAGAAGAACAGCTGGAGCCTGTTCCCAGTGTGCGCATGCACAGAACTGCCAGACGAAGGGAACAGCTAAGGAACACGAGGCAGAGATGGGGCCAACTGGGTGACTTTGGGCCAATCACGAGGAGACAGGGAGTTCTATTCCCGCCTCAGGCATGAAAGCCAACTGGGTGACTTCGGGCCAATCACTAGGAGACTGGGAGTTCTAGTCCTGCCATAGGCACCAATCACTAGGAGACTGGGAGTTCTAGTCCCTCCTTAGGGCTGAAAGCCAACTGGGTGACTTCGGGCCAATCACTAGGAGACAATGAGTTCTAGTCCCGCCTTAGCCACGAAAGCCAACTGGCTGACTTTGGGCCAATCACCAGGAGACGGTGAGTTCTAGTCCCGCCTTAGGCATGCCAGCCAACTGGGTGACTTTGGGCCAGTCCCTCTGTTTCAATCTGACCCACCTCACAGGGTTGTCGTTGTGGGGAAAATAGGAAGATTCGATCTGTTAGCTGCCTTGAGCTGTTTATAATAAAATTGGGAAATAAAATAATTAACGCTGCCCCCTGATTTTTTTTCCCTCTACAGGAAACCATGGAGGATATTGATAAGAACGGAGACGGCTTCATTAATTTGGAAGAATACATAGGTGAGTCGTGGCCAGATCCTGCCTTTCATTCGCTCATGCCCCGTGTTCCCCTGGGGGTGTCTCCATTGAAACATTTGGAAATGTCCCGGGTTGGCACCCAACTGGATGATCAAACGGGGTCACCGATCTAGTCCTCGACTTAACAACTGTTCATTTAGCGACTGAAGTTACAACGGGGCTGAAAAAAAACGGACCTGGGACCGTTTTTTTTCACACTTCACGACCGTTGCAGTGAGCTTCCGACACAGAAAGTCAACGGGGAAGCCAGCTTCGCTTAACAGCTGTGTTACTAATAAGGACCACTGCGGTTCGCTTCGCTGTTGTTGCGCAATAGGTCATAAAACGGGACCCTTAGCAACAGCTTTTAGGTTTACAGGCCAGCACCTCCTTTCTCACTCGCTGAGTGGTTGAATAACGGCAGCGTTATTCGCCTATCGGCCCCCCGACTGGTTTGACTCCAAAGAAACAGCCATCTTGGTTAGTGACGGGAATATGGGGCTCCATTTTGGGGGCTGTAAGCTGAGGACCTCCGGTGTTCTGCCGTTCAACAGGCAGGACCCGACAATTAGAATTGAGACACACACACACACACATACACACGCGTTCCCTCCACAGGTGACATGTACAGCCATGACGGGAACACGGAGGAACCTGAATGGGTCAAGACGGAACGAGAACAATTTGTGGAGTTCCGGGACAAGAACCACGACGGGAAGATGGACAAGGAAGAGACCAAAGACTGGATCCTGCCCTCTGATTATGACCACGCCGAGGCCGAAGCGCGGCACCTGGTTTACGAGTCGGATAAGGACAAGGTGAGAGGACTTGGTCTGACCTAGACCTTCCCAAGATCATGCAGCCAACTCCTCGTCCCGATAAAACCCCTTTTATTTAGATTCAAGGGAATTCCTCTCCAGCAAAGTCCCGGCTAACAAGTCTTTCAAGAAATTGCACAACGACAGACCTTTATTGGTCTGGGAGAGCTGCCAGGCCGATAGCTTCCAGACGCCAGGCGGTAGCAGCCATGACTTGGCAAGAAGTCAGGAACAGATCTTGACACTAATTAAACGAACTAATTGTCTCCTGCAAACCCCACTCCCCTTCCGATCCTCTTTTATTCCCTCTGGGAGGGGCCATTCCCCGTCCACCTGTGCTTTCACATGTCAACCCTTGTTCCTTAGCTGATGTTCCCTTCTGGCAGCTCTGTGCATGTGCACACTAGGAACAGGCTCCAGCTGTTCTTCTTCCCCACTGATGTCCGACTCCGAAGGCAGCTGATAACTGTCGGACGGCCCTGGTCCCCCATCTCTGCCTCTGATGCAGACCCCTCATCCGAGCCTTCCCCAGAGCCTTCGTCTGGCAGCTCTGTGCATGGGCACACTGGGAACAGGCTCCAGCTGTTCTTTCCCACTGATGTCCGACTCCGAAGGCAGTTGATAACTGTCGGACAGTCCTTGTCCCCATCTCTGCCTCTGATGCAGACCCTCATCCGAGCCTTTCCCAGACCCTTCGTCTGGCAGCTCTGTGCATGTGCACACTGGGAACAGGCTCCAGCTGTTCTTCTTCCCCACTGATGTCCGACTCAAGGCAGCTGAAAACTGTCGGACGGCCCTGGGTCCCCATCTCTGCCTCTGATGCAGACCCTCATCCGAGCCTTCCCAGGGGATGGTATTGGTGGGGAGGAGGAGGAAGAGGAGGAGAAGAAGGGGTGGAGGATGAGGATGGGGTGCTCTCTGAGCTTGGCGGTTTTCTTGCAAATGTTTTGTGACCCAACTAAGGGAACCAGGCTGCACATCTGCCTGCTCCCATTCCATTAGGATGGGTCATTCTGGGCCTGGTGGGGGGGTTTAGGGGCAGCCTCTTGTCTTTGGAGGTCCTGAAGGTGCTCTCTGAGATTGAAGGTAGAAGAGGAGGAATGAAAGGAGGAAAAAATGGGGCGGAGGAGAAGGAGGAGAGAACAACCGGACTTTCCTGCAAGGACGTTTCATGACCCAAGGAGGGAACACGATCAGTGCTGAGGAGTGGGGGTGGTATTGGAGAAGGAATGAGGAGGAGGAAGAGGAGGAGGAGAATAGAGGAGGAGGAGGAACAAAGAAAGGTGGAGGATGAGGAGAAGGGTGCTCTCTGAGCTTGGCGGTTTTCTTGCAAATGTTTGTGAGGGAGGAACTAAGGAACATCATCAGTGAGGAATTGAGGGGTGAGGGGTTGTATAGAGGAGGAGGAGGAAGGAGGAAGGAGGAGGAAGAAGGTAAAAGTGAGGAACAGAGAAGGATGAAAGGGAATGAAGAAGGGAAGGAGTAATAGAAGAGGAGTGGAACAATGAATGAAAGGATGAAGGGAAAAGAAGGGGAGGGAGGAGAGAAGGAGGAGTGGAACAATGAAAGAGAAGGAATGAAGGGGAGAGGAAGAAGGAAGGAGAAGAGGAATGAAAGGAGTAAAAAGGAAGAAAATGAGGAGGAATGAAGGGGAGGAAGAAGGAAGGAGAAGAGAAGAAAGGGGTAATGTGAGGAGGAGGAAAATGAGGAAGGAATGAAGGGAGGAAGAAGGAAGGAAAGAGGAATGAAAGGAGGAGGAGGAGGAGTGGAATGAGGGAGGGAGGAGAGAATGAAAGGAGAAAGAGTGAGGAGGAGGAACAATGAAAGAGAAGGAATGAAGGGGAGGAAGAAGGAAGGAGAAGAAGAATGAAAGGGAGTAATAGAGTGAGGAGGAGTGGAACAATGAAAGAGAAGGAATGAAGGGGAGGAAGAAGGAAGGAGAAGAGGAATGAAAGGGAGGAATAGAGTGAGGAGGAGTGGAACAATGAAAGAGAAGGAATGAAGGGGAGGAAAAAGGAAAAAGAATGAGGAGGAGGAGGAGGAGTGGAACCATGAAAGAGAAGAAATGAAGGGGAGGAAGAAGGAAGGAGAAGAGGAGGAAGAAAAAGAAGGCCGAAGGAATGAAGGGGAGGAAAAGAATGGGGAGGAGGAGAGGGAAAAGTGGAACCACGAAAGAAGGAACGAAGGAGAGGAAGGAAAGAGGGGAGGGAGAAACAGAAGAGGAAAAAGGAGGGACTCCCTGAGCACGGTGTTTTTTTTCTCGCAGACGTTTCATCACCCAACTAGGGAACATTATCCGTGCTGAATTGGAAGCGGGGTTTGAAAAGGAGGAGGAGGAGGAGGAGGAAGAAGAGGAGGGCTGTGGGGTCCTGGGTGGTTCTCTTTTCCACAGACGTTTCACGACCCAGCTAGCTTACGCCCTCAGTCGTTTCACCTTTGGTTTCCTTCCCTTCCCCAGGACGGCCAGCTGACCCGAGAAGAGATCGTGGACAAGTACGACCTGTTTGTGGGCAGCCAGGCCACGGATTTCGGGGAGGCCTTAGTGCGGCACGACGAATTCTAAACCGAGAAACCGTCTTCTTCTTTTAAAAAAAGAATTGGGGCGGTTGGGGAAAAGAAGAAGAAGAGGGTCGTTTTTTGGGTTTTTTACCGTTTCAGGATTAACGCACGAAAAGGCTCATTATCGGGACCCGTTTCAGCCAAGAGGATTATTATTTTGGGGGGAGGAGAAGGAGAACCAGCCCCTCCCCACTGGTTCCTCCCTCCTTGCTTTCCTCCCCCCTCACACACACACCCACCCCCACTCCACCCCTCCCTCCAAGGCGGGAGGTCACTATTTTGAGACGGTCACGTGTTCGGGTTCAAACCCAAAGGATTTTGCCTTTTTTTTGTTTTTGTTTTTTTAATAGATTTGCATGTTCTTTTATGTCTAACAAGTTCGGTTTTATTTTTGTATTCTTTTTAATTTTTTTTTTGGGGGGTCCTGTGTGAAAATGAAGTGTTAGGCCTATGGTGGGGGGCATGGCCCTGTCTCTTCCCCCACGCACTTTTTTTTTTTAAAAAGAGGGTGTTTTTTTTTTTTGAAGTCGCAAAGTCAGAAAGCCGGAGAACAAGAACACGGCCGATGGGGTGGGATCTACACTCAAAAGACACACACACACACCGCCCTTTTTTTATTTCCTTCTTCCTCTTCCACGCAACTCGAGGAGGCTGAGAAAAAACGGAATTTTGGAATTTTAGCTTCTCCGCCTTCCGGGCATGGAGGTCTCCCCACTTCGAAGGCTCTCTGTGTGTGTGTGTGTGTGTGTATGCGTGTGCATATATATGTATGTATGTATGTATGTATGTATGAGCAAGACAGAATTAGAGCGGGAGAGAGAATGAGGAAAGAATGAGGAGAGAATGAGAGAGAATGAGCGTGAGAGAATGAGAGAGCTAGAAAGAATGAGAGGAGAAAGGAAAAATGAGAGAACGAGAGAGAATGAGAGGAGAGAAAGAGAAAATGAGAGAATGAGAGAGAAAGAATGAGAAAGAATGAGAATGAGACAGAAAGAGAGCCTGAGAGAATGAGAGCGATAGAATGAGAGGAGAGAAAGAGAAAATGAGAGAGAGAACGAGAGAGAAAGAATGAGAGAGAATATGAGAGAATGAGAGCCTGAGAGAATGAGAGCGATAGAGAGAATGAGAGGAGAGAAAGAGAAAATGAGAGAACAAGAGAGAAAGAATGAGAGAGAATATGAGAGAATGAGAATGAGGGAGAATGAGAGCCTGAGAGAATGAGAGCGATAGAGAGAATGAGAGGAGAGAAAGAGAAAATGAGAGAGAGAACAAGAGAGAAAGAATGAGAGAGAATATGAGAGAATGAGAGCCTGAGAGAATGAGAGCGATAGAGAGAATGAGAGGAGAGAAAGAGAAAATGAGAGAACAAGAGAGAAAGAATGAGAGAGAATATGAGAGAATGAGAATGAGGGAGAATGAGAGCCTGAGAGAATGAGAGCGATAGAGAGAATGAGAGGAGAGAAAGAGAAAATGAGAGAGAGAACAAGAGAGAAAGAATGAGAGAGAATATGAGAGAATGAGAGCCTGAGAGAATGAGAGCGAGAGAGAATGAGAGGAGAGAAAGAGAAAATGAGAGAACAAGAGAGAAAGAATGAGAGAGAATATGAGAGAATGAAAGAGCCTGAGAGAATGAGAGCGATAGAGAGAATGAGAGGAGAGAAAGAGAAAATGAGAGAGAGAACAAGAGAGAATGAGAGAGAATATGAGAGAGAGCCTGAGAGAATGAACGATAGAGAGAATGAGAGAGAGAAAGAAGAAAAGAGAGAACAAGAGAGAAAGAATGAGAGAATGAGAGAATGAGAATGAGGAGAGAATGAGAGCCTGAGAGAATGAGATAGAGAGAATGAGAGGAGAGAAAGAGAAAATGAGAGAGAGAACAAGAGAGAAAGAATGAGAAAGAAAGAGAATATGAGAGAATGAGAATGAGAGAGAATGAGAGCAATAGAATGAGAGGAGAGAAAGAAAGAGAAAGAATGAGAAAGAAAGAGAATATGAGAGAATGAGAATGAGAGAGAAATGAGAGTGATAGAATGAGAGGAGAGAAAGAGAAAGAAAGAATGAGAAAGACAGAGAGAGAGAATGAGAAAGAGAGAGAGACTTTAAAACATCTCCCAAGTTTGCTTCCAACCTCCGGACATCCTCCAGAGTGGTGTGTTCCCCCGTGCCTCAGTTTCCCCAACGTCCCTCAAATGGCGCCCTTGGCAGGAGCTGCATGGTTGGCGGTGGATGTTTCAAACCTGGGATTCTTCGTTAACACTATTCCAGTTTGGTGATCTCTGCTTGGTTTCCGCTCCCAGGCTTAAAAGAACGGGAGATTTGCTGAATTGGGTCAGTCCCATGGGCTGAAGTCGCCAACCTAGCTTCTCTTAGACGCCGTCCTCCGGGATCGTAGAATTGGGGGGGGGAAGGAACCCTTCCAAGGGGTCTTTCGAAGGAGAAAGGGGGCTGCTGGCGCCCGAAGGACGCCTGGATATATTCTACATTTTCGAAGTGCCTTTTTTTTTCTTTTTTCTTTTTAAAAGAAAAAAGTTTGCCCAAGGAAAGGAAGTTTTTGGGGGAAGCCAGGCCAAAACAGGCAGAGAAGCACACTCCTAAAATTAACACACGATTAAAACTTCCTTCTGCGCTTCCTGCCAGCCAGGTGGCCTCTGGGGGGTCAAGTGGGGAAGATACAAAGAGACCCCAACTCTCCCCAACACACACAACCCTAATCTGTCAGGGTATATAAGCCTTTCCCTCGCTGGAAAAGTCGAATCTGCCTTCTGTCCCTTGCTTTGATTTTTTTGGGGGGGGGTGGAAATGACAACCATCTCCCAACCTGGAATGTTTTCACACACACACACACCCACCTCGATATTTGGCCGCCCTTGCTTAAAACAGAGGTCTCCAAACTTGGCAACTTTTCAGGCTTGTGGACTTCCAACTCCCAGAATTTGAAGCCCAAAAGCCCTGAAAAGTTGCCGTGTTTGGGGACAACCCCCCCGGCTTCAAACTCCACCCCCGTTTGGGTGTCTGGTTTGCCAAAACACAGCTTCTTTTGCGAAGTTGTCTGGATCTGGGCAGGGTGCATTTTGAAAGGCTGCCACGCGTCGTTCAAATCTGTTTTTGTCTCCACAACGGCCGTCTCCTTCTGAGCGTTTGCAAATGAAATAATGCTATTTTTTTTTTTCTTCTTCTCCCCCCTCCTCGCCCTGAAAAACTTTAAAAAAGGAGAACATTTTCTTAGGTGCACAGGCCTTTTCTTCCCACCTGGCTTCCTAAACACGACTAATTGTGGATTTCTTAGCGAGGTTTTTTTTCGTTTTCCCCCCAGGTGTGTGGATAGGTAAAGGTGAACACTTGAAACGGTATTACTTTCTGGTCATATATATATATATTTTTCATCCCCTTAAGTGCGCAAATGGGAAGGAAGAGATTTTTCGTTTCAATAACACTAAAATGGCCGCCCAGTCCGGCCACGGATTTGCCACCGTTGCGTGGCCCTTTCGGTTAGCCAAACACCGCAATGCGGCCCCGCAGCCTTTTTCAGGAGAAGCAGGTGAGAGGCCAAAGCAAGGCAGGAAATGGGCCAATCGGTAGCCCTGCCAGGTGTTTCTCTACCTGGAAGTTGGTAATAGATGAACCTGGCTTCTTCTGGTCATTTTTTATTTTTTATTTTTTTTGCAATCGTGGCTCACAGCGCCTGGTGAAACTTGGGGGGCCTTTAGCAAATTTGCACGGCTCGGGAAAGGCCTATTATTACTCCAGAGAGGGAGTTAGGCTCAGTTTTGGGAAGGGTCCCCCCACCCACCCGATTTTGGGGTTCCAGTGCTTCGCTGTACAGGTGTGGGGGGCGGGGACCCGCAAGCTTTCGTGTCACCTTACAGGTAACAGGCGTGGGACAGGTCTCGAAACACGTTTTTGCAATCTTGGCGGTGTTCCTTGTTGGATGTTCTTCCAGTTATTCGAAAAGTTGGTGGGGAAAGGAAAGAGAAAGAAGGAAAGGAAGGAAGGAAAAGGCAAGGCAAGACTTCCCTCTCTCTCCATCTCCATCGCCGATCTTTGAGAAGGGCGTTTCTTATACAGCATCCGTAGAGTTTTATATAATGTACAAACGGACAAATGGTGTCTTAATAAAATTGTTTACATCCTTGTTGCGTCGTGTGCTGTGTTGGGATTCAAAGTTTTGACTACCAGTTCTTGGCGTGGCGTGGCGTGGCGTGATGGCGTGGCGTGGCAGGGGAAGGATAGACAGCAAAATCCCCCTTCCCCTGCCACTAACCTGCTTTCCAGCTCCCTTCTCCTGTACAGGGCAACCCAAGGAGACCCAGCCGATCAGCTGGGGCTCGACGGGAAGCAGAGAAGAGATCTGGGGTTGGCGGGGCCAGTCGGAGGCGGGATTGGCCGTTTCTGTGAACTACTCAGAATTTTCCGCTAACGGTTCTCCAGAACCTGTCCGAACCAGCTGAAGACCCACCTCCGGTTGTGTGGTTTGCTGTTCGGGGGTGTGCGAGCCGGGTACCCGAACATCCGATTTGTGGGTGGACAGAAAGGGTCCGTCCTGTTAAGCTGCAATTTTATTTCCACGGGGATCAGTTGGCGGGAGAGAACGGAAAACCTCGCCCTCCCGCGGATCTTTTCCCCAACAACGGGGCTTTAGAGAAATGGGACGCGCACGTGTTTTAAAAGAACTTCGTGGGGCGGGGAGGGGGGTCTCTTTTTTTTGGCATAGTCATCATCTTGGTCACGTTCCAACGTGCCGAGCGGCTTCCGGGCCTGGTCTTGGTGGGCTTCTCAGCTCTTGGGGCTGACTTGACTGGAGGACACTGAGGAAACCTCCGTCTTCTGAGAGACCATGTCAGACTCGTCCGTCATAGGTTTGCCGCACACCGTTTCCATGATGCAGCCACGGAACTGGGAAAGGAGGGAGACAGGAGTTTTAGGACTGCCTGAGAATTGGCCGAAGAAGATCTCATAAAATACAAAATGGCCAAGCTGGAAGGGATCTCAAGAGGTCGTCTAGTCCAACCCCCTGCTCTGGCAGGAAATCCTATACCATTCCAGACAAGTGGCTGTCCAGTCTCTTCTCGAAAAGTGAAAACCTACAGGGTTGGGGCACCCACAATTTCTGGTGGCCAGCTGTTCCACTGGTTAATTGTCCTCATTGTTAGGAAGTTTCTCCTTAATTCCAGATTGCTTCTCTCCTTGATGAGTTTCCATCTCTTCTTTCTTGTCTGTGGAAGTCAGGGTTGTCCCCAAAGTGCTTTTTTTCAAGAGGCAACTGGACTTTCTGTTTTTTTCTTTGAAGATGTTTCACTTCTCATCCGAGAAGCTTCCTCGTGAGTTGAAGAAGCTTCTTGGATGGGGAGCGAAACGTCTTCAAAGCAAAAAGTCTAGCTGCCTCTTGAAAGTTGCACCTTTGGGACATCTGTTCTTTCTCGTTCTGCTTTCAGATGCAGAAATCAAATCTCCACAAATAAATGCTCTGTCTTACATATTGGCAAAAAAAATCAAAATAAAATACAAGCTGAATAGTCAAGACCTTGTTGATGATCCAAACTCTTGTCAAGGACCTTGGAGTCCTCATGTCTAATGACCTAAGTGCCAGAGCCCACTGTAACTACGTAGCCAAAAAGGCATTAAGAGTTGTTAACCTAATCCTACGTAGCTT
Source organism: Pseudonaja textilis (assembly GCF_049901715.1). Lineage (NCBI taxonomy): Eukaryota > Metazoa > Chordata > Lepidosauria > Squamata > Elapidae > Pseudonaja > Pseudonaja textilis. Next base: position 74,296,132 of record NC_141994.1, read on the forward strand.
TTTCTCTGGTAATATCACATTACTAACTAGAGGATACAAAACATTTGCTAGACCAATACTCGAATACAGCTCATCAGTCTGGAACCCACATTACGTATCGGATATTAACACAGTTGAGAAAGTCCAGAAATATTTCACAAGAAGAGTTCTCCACTCCTCTACTCGTTGCAGAAGACCTTATGCCACCAGACTCGAAATTCTAGACCAGGAAAACCTTGAATTACGCCATCTTCGGTCCAATCTAAGTATAGTATATAAAATCATACATTGCAATGTCCTACCTGTCAATGAATACTTCAGCTTTAACCACAACAACACAAGAGCACACAATAGATACAAACTCAAGGTTAACCGCACCAAACTTGATTGCAGGAAATACGACTTCAGCCACAGAGGGGTCAATGTCTGGAATCCTCTACCTGACTCTGTGGTTTCTTCCCCAAACCCCAAAACTTTAACCTTAGACTTTCAACTATTGACCTCACCCCTTTCCTAAGAGGTCTGCAGGGGGCGCGCATAAGCGCACCAACGTGCCTACCGTCCCTGTCCTATGGTTTCTTTTTTATTTTTCTTATATGCACCCATTTCATGTATTCATAACTATGTATATACTTATCCCTATTATCTTGTAAGCGATTGACAAATCAAAATAAACAAATAAATACGTAAATAGGATGTTCCTATGTCCCTGACTATCTCGTCCGCTCGTGCATGAGGTAATCTGCACTGCAACTGGTTGCTGTGGGTATAAAAGGGGGAGTTTTCCTCCCGCCCCCCAGACCTTTCTTCTTCTTCTGTCTGCTCGGTATACTGTCTGAAGATTTACCTCAGGATGTCCTCGACGCTCTTGTCTGCTGAAAGTACAAATGTGAAACATATTTATTTACGTCAAACTCTAGATCTTCGCGTCGGCTTCTCCGACCTCATACGGACGCCTGCTGTACGATTCCCTGACAAAAGCAGTTTCACTGGACCTTCACGCGGAAACCTGGTCCTTTTTTTTTTGGCACCTGACGCACTCACCTGCTTGTTCATGAAGCAGTAGATGATGGGGTTGTAGACGCAGGAGCTCTTGGAGAAGAAGGCAGGGATGGTGACCAAGCGCAGGTCGAGGCCGTGCTGAGGGTTGTTCACCATGTACATGGCCAGGGCGGCGTATGGAACGTAGCAGATACCGAAGGATCCCACCATTACCACAACCATGCGGGAGACCTCTCGCTCGGCCTTCTGGGTGGTGGCCGACTCTTGCTGCTGAGCGGCTACCTGCGGACAGAAGAGTTTGTGACATTGGACGGCACTGATGAGGTGACCTAGTAGGGTCATGAGATGTCTGGAAGAAAAACAGCCATGCTAAGAGACCCATCAAAAAACCCACAGCTGGGTCGTGAAGTTTCTGGAAAAAAAATAATAATAATCAAGGTCCCGAGAGGATCAAGGATCTTGCCTTCCTCACCCTCCTCCTCACCCTCTTCCTTCTCCTTTCCACTCTACAAATCTCAGTCCCCTCCAGCACTAAAGAGGTTCTCTCGTTGGGTCAGCAAATGTCCGCAAGAAAATGATCAAGTTCAGAAAATATCAAGGACCCGCATTATTATTATTATTATTATTATTATTATTATTATTATTATTATTATTATTATTCCTCCTCCCTCCTCCTCCTCCTCCTCCTCCTCCTCCTCCTCCTCCTCCTCCTCCTCCTCCTCCTCCTCCTCCTCCTCCTCCTCCTCCTCCTCCTCTTTCTGCAAACCCTACTCCCTCCTAGTATTGACGATGTTCTCTAGTTGGGTCATGAAATGTCTGCGAGAAAACCACCAAGCTCAGACATAAAACCCCATTCCTCCTCCCCCTCACCCCCTCCTCTTGATTATAACCTAAGCTACAATGAAAAGGAAAATTCGGATAAAAAAAAAGGGGCAGCGCAGGATTTTAAAAGAAGAAGAACAAAGGTGTTGACTTCTGACTCTTTCCAACGCAATAAATTACGAAGAGTCTCAACTTTCTACATGGCATTGAGTTATCACAAGCCACGTCTACCGTGGGCCTCCTTGCAGTCTTGCATACGAGCTGTGGAGCTCCTCTCCGGGAAATCCGTGCAGGCAGTCCTCAACCTACAACCGTTCATTTAGTGACTGTTCAAAGCTACAATGGCATTGGGAAAAAAAAGGGACTTATGGCAGTTTTTCACCCTTGTAGCTTCCCCATGGTCGTGTGATCAAAACGCAGACGATTGCTTCATATTTACGACGGTCGCCGTGTCCCGGGATCGCTTTATGTGACCTTCTGGCAAGCAAAGTCAACGGGGATTCACTTCACAACTGGGTTACTAACTTGTTCAACTGCAGCAATTCACTTAACAACGGAGGCAAGGAAGGTCCTAAAACGGGGTGAAAGTGATCGAAGGGTGGCCTTGTTTAGCCGAGGAAATTTGGGGGCTCCCTTGTGATCGTAAGTCGAGGACTACCGATAGTCCAGACAGAGCATCTGCGACTTACCGCCCGGAGGGCGCCCAGAAGCCGCGCGTAGGAGAAGATGATGAGGGTGAGCGGTATGAGGAAGCAGAAGATGAAGAGGAACCAGGAGTAGTATTCGCTTTTGTATTTGGTGCCCACTGTGTACCAGTCGGGCCCACAGGAACACTGCAGTCCTTCCGGGAGGAACCTGGAAGACGGAGAGACATTGCCAGGGATAGAATTATAGGCTCCTATGGCTGGAAGGGACCTTGGAGGTCTTCTAGTCCAGCCCCCTCCTCAAGCAGGAGACCCTACACCAGGGGTGGGCAACTACGGCCCTTTTATGAATTATGGACTTCAACTCCCAGAATTCCTGAGCAAGCCATGCTAGCTCAGGAATTTGGGGAGTTGAAGTCCACAAGTCATAAAGAGGCCATATTTGCTCACCTCTGCCCTACACCATTTCAGACAAGTGACTGTCCAGTCTCTTCTTGAAAACCTCCAGTGATGGAGAACCCACAACTTCTGGAGGAAAGTTATTCCGTTGATTAATCATTCTCACTCTCGAAAATTTTCTTCTGATTTCTAGACTGGACCTCTCTTCAACTATCTCCCACCCATTGCTTTTTGTCCTGCCTTTGGGTTCAACCCCCATCTTCTGCGACAGCCCCTCAAGTACTGACAGACAGTTATCATGCCCCCCCTAAGCAGGGGTGGTGTCGTGCCCCTGTCAGAGTCTGAATCTGAGGAGGAAGACGAACAGCTGACAGAGAGTGGGAGCGCGGCTCCGTTGGCTGTGGAGGAAACTGGGGAAGGGTGAAGTCCGGCTGGGCAGAGCAGGGGAGAGGTAGAACAAGGGAGAGGGAATTCGGAGGAAGACCCAGGCCCACCCCCTCTTCATCCTAGGGCATGCAGGGAAGAACGAAGGGAGCAACGCGGATTGCATGGCTTACGGGGAAGGAAAGGGCCCTGATTCCCTTAGCCACACCTTTGAATGAGAGTTTAAAAGAGATGCATGCTGAGTGCGGCAGCTGGGGACTTTGTGTTGACTTTGCTTATCTGTGTTCCTGGCATCCTAACTGGGTTAAATTACTGCCGTGCCTTCACGTCTGGAATTCCTTCTCCTGCCCTGCCGGACTAATGACCTCCTTTTGCCTTGATTGGACTTATAATTACAGTTTTTGTTGACCATGTTTTGGACTGGATTCTCTGCAGCCCAAGGCTGTTCCTGGGAGAGGTTTTCTCCAGCCCAGAAGGTAACCAGGACATTGGGGGCAAAGTTGGAGCGAATAAAGGGACTCCCACGGATTATCTGGCTGTGTTGCCCTTGTGCCATGCCCCTTTGGGTCATCACAGGTGGGATTCCAGGCTAGGAACCAGTTCAGCGATCGCACGCTTTGCCTGCGCGCTCCGCATTTTAAAAAGCTCTAAGACTTACCTTCTACTGCAGTCCCTGTGAATAAAACAGCATTAGCTGTGCTTTAAAAAATGGAAATAAAGGACGGGAAAGAGCAGTGGACGGTGGGCAGATGCTCATCACAGTGAACTGGTTCGCTGCCAGCCCGAATCGGTCTGAACCGGTAGAATCCCTGCCTTCCCCCCGCCACCAAAGCTTCCCTCCCTGGGCTAAACATACTTAATTCCCTTAGCTGGGCATCGTATGATTTCATCACATATTCGTTCAAGCAAGAATATGAAGGGAATCACAGAATCCTAGGGCTGGAAGGGACCTTAGAGGTCCTCTAGTCTGACCCCCACACACACCCACACGCGCGCGCGCTTCCTGGAGGAGCAACTACTCTGGTTCCTCTCTGTGCCCATCAAACCTGCTCCAGCCGAAAAACGGGGGAAGAGCGACCCCAACTCCGATCACCCACGTGGTCGCCACCACCACCAGAGCATGTTTGGCGTTGAAACGGAAGTTCCCCAGCGGTTTGCAGATGACGATGTAGCGTTCAAAGGCGAGGAAGGCCAAGGACCAGCCGGTGACCAGACCTGGGGACGACGGACAGACAAGACAAGACAAGACAGACAGACACGGGTAGGAGGTGTGGAATTAGAAGTGGACAATTGCAGGAGCTCAGAATGTAAACTTCTGACCAAGGTTACGCCGTCGACCTCCAAGAGGACTGGATCCACCTCAAACGCCCCAGATTAGGACTTTCCGTCATCTGCTCCTTGGCTGGATCTGAAGGAGACCACAGGTTGATCCACCTGCGAACATCAGCCTTGATTGGATGGCTGGAAAATCCACTCAACCCCTGTGTCAGTTTTGGAGGCCATACTGAGATTAGATGCTCCCACGCTGCCACCAGCCTGAGAGTGTGTGTGTGTGTGTGTGTGTGTGTGTGAGATTCAATTCATCTCCGTCCTTACTTTCAGGGCACTGTTTCTCAACGTTGGCTACTTGAAGGAGGGTGGACTTCAACTCCCAGAATTCCCCAGCAGGCTTGGTTTAAGACATATGGACTGTACTAGCTGGAGACCTGTGCTTCGCTACGAAACTGTGTGATCGGGCTTAGTTTTTTGGGGGAGGAAAATAAGGGTGAAAAAAGTCTGCCTCTGCCTACCAGCATCCATGGGTATTCATCTGACTAGTGTCCTGTCAGTGTGTGAGGGAGTGGAGGGCTGTTTGGAAACTGAAACAGTATTCGCTGTGTGAGCAAGGAGGAGACAGCAAGGAGCCTGGGCGTGGCTTAGCTCAACCTGTTCTGTACTAAAGCTGCTTGACGCTGTGAAACCGAAACTCTTCTGCTTGTGTTTTGCATTTGGAAGAGATTTCTTTTTTTTCAGGTGTGCAGGGGGAGTAGAACTCCTTAGATCAACGCGTGTTAATAACAAGAATATACAAATTACTCTAAATGCTCTGAGGGTCTTTTGGAAAAATCGTTTCTTAGTGAGCCCTTAGAAACCAAGAGGAACATACGGGCCCAATTTCAAGTTTGTAGGCTTTACGGTTCTGGAGATTTTGGGATGATGCGTGAGGGGTATTTCGCTTTGATAGATAGATAGATATAGAGATAGATAGATGGAGATGATAGATAGATAGATAGATAGATAGATAGATAGATAGATAGATAGAGATAGATAGATAGATAGATAGATAGATAGAGATAGAGATAGATAGACATAGAGATAGATAGATATAAAGATAGATAGAGATAGAGATAGATAGATAGATAGATAGATAGATAGATAGATAGATAGATAGATGAAAGATGATAGAGATAGATGAGATAGATAGATAGATAGAGATAGAGATAGATAGATAGAGATAGAGATAGATAGATATAGAGATAGATAGAGATAGAGATAGATAGATAGATAGATAGATAGATAGATAGATATAGAGATAGATAGAGATAGAGATAGATAGATAGATAGATAGAGATAGAGATAGAGATAGATAGAGATAGAGATAGATAGATAGATAGATAGATAGATAGATAGATAGATAGATATAGAGATAGATAGACATAGAGATAGATAGATAGATAGATAGATAGATAGATAGATAGATAGATGAAAGATGATAGAGATAGATGAGATAGATAGATAGATAGAGATAGAGATAGATAGATAGATAGAGATAGAGATAGATAGATATAGAGATAGATAGAGATAGAGAGATAGATAGATAGATAGATAGATAGATAGATAGATAGATAGATAGATAGATATAGAGATAGATAGAGATAGAGATAGATAGATAGACATAGAGATAGAGATAGAGAGAGATAGAGATAGAGATAGATAGATAGATAGATAGATAGATAGATAGATAGATAGATAGAGATAGAGATAGATAGACATAGAGATAGATAGATAGATAGATAGATAGATAGATAGATAGATAGAGATAGATAGATGATAGATAGAGATAGAGATGGAGATGGAGATAGAGATAGATAGAGAGATAGAGATAGAGATAGAGATAGAGATAGAGATAGATAGATAGATGGGGGGGGTGATTGATGGACTCCTGCATTGGCGGCACTATCAAATGTCCCTTAGTTAATATACTCTGATCTGAGGAACAAGACACACCACTTCAAATGTGTGACTTGTGGACTTCAACCAAAATTTTCCCCGCTGGAAAATTCTGGGAGTGGAAGTTCTCCAGTCTTAAACTGGCCATGTTTGACGACCCCTGCATTATATTGTTCACACGGGCTTTCGCCCAAGGTTTGAGAAGTGTTGCATAACCTCCAAGAGGACTGGATCCACCTCAAACGCCCTAGATTAGGACTTTACGTCATCTGCTCCTTGGCTGGATCTGAAGGAGACCACAGGTTGATCCACCTGCGAACCTCAGCCTTGATTGGATGGCTGGAAAATCCACTCAACCCCTGTGTCAGCTTTGGAGGCCATACTGAGATTAGATGCCCCCACGCTGCCACGAGCCTGAGAAAGTGTGTGTGGGAGGGTGGAGATTCAATTGAGCAGCTCTAAGTAGACAAAATAAAACTCTTTTGTTAGTTCAAGGTCATGGAGTATGGCACAGAATGAAATAAGGACCTTACTTTAGGACGGATCCTGATTGGCCCATGTGATGCGATGATGGCCAGGAGGAGGGATGGATTTATAGTTTGGAATATTGCAAGGAAGCCGAAAACTTTTAGATTCGGGATTCCACTGATGTACCAGTTTACTATCCAAATAAAGATACCTTTGTGTTGTGGTTCGCCGGCAGCAGGTGCGGACGGCTGAGGACTCAGGTGAGGGGCCTGCGTGTGATGCAGGGATGGGGCCAGGACCACCAGGAAGTGGGGTGCTGCCTTCGGAGATTGTGGAGGCTGGCAGCAGTGAGGAAGAGCACCCCAAGGAGCCTGTGCCAAGTGCATGTGCACAGAAGGAAAGAGCAGCTGCAGCAGCACGAGCGATTCAAGAGTAAGGTTGGAAGATAATGGCCCCTCCCTGAGAAGATATAAAAGCCAGCTGAGAAGCTGCAGTTCTTTGCAGAAAGCAAAGACCTTTGATACTCGAGCCCGGTGGACGTTAGGAATATCCGAGTTGGTGTTGCGAGACTCTTTTGTGTTTGAAATATTTCTTGGCAACTTTATCTAGTGTTCTTGGCAGCCTTGCACCGCCTTGGCAAGGCTCGTTCTTCTCAGAGACAATTAGTTTTGAAACAGCCTTTTCACCGGGAAGGAACGGATTTCGCAGAGAAGCTTTAAAAGCTTTTGCTGTTACCTCCGTTTCGCGTTTGCTTCCTTGGAACCAGGTTTGGGTCAGAACACTTTGAGATACGTCTGTCTCGGAGTTATTGATTTGGGGTGGAGGTTTGTTGGAACACTGACACGCTGTTGCTCAAACCCCGGGTCGTTTTCAGTAGGGTGGACTTCAACTCCCAAGATTTCCCCAGCCAGCTTGCTTTATGAGGTGGAGAATTCTGGGAGTTGAAGTCTACGCTTTTTATAAAATGGCCAAGATTGGGAGACCCTGCCCTGAACCTTCAATGAAAGTGGGACTTTAACTCCCAGGATTCTCCAGCTAGCCCTGATGTCCACACAACAAGGGGCTGGGGACTCCTGGGAGTTGAAGTCCACTCCGATGACCAAGGTCGAGAACAACCTCCCCAGTTCCTTCCCAGTCTTTGTCCTTACCTGCCACGGTGCCTAAGAAGGCCTCGAATTGGCAGACTTGACGTCCGAAGAAGAAATAACCTTGGGAGCTGGACAAGAAGACCACGAAAACCGCAAAGACACAGAAGATAAATCCGGCGAAGGAGATGTTGACCAAGATGTAGTTGAGCGGCTGCCTCAACTTCTTGTACTTGACGGTGACAAAGAGGATGATGGCATTGAGGGGCGTCCCGGCGAAGAAGACAAGGCCCATGAAGATGGTTTGGAAGTGGAAGGCCCACATGGGCGCGATGTGATACTGGGGGCCATCCCAGGTCTTCACGGAGGAGATGTTTTCGTAGAGGTAGAAGTCATCTTCTTCGGACATCCTCCCAAGCCCGGGACACCAGTGTGGACCCTTCTGGAAGACTTCTCCTGCCCTATTATAGGACACCCATGGAGGACAAAGTCCGCTTAACGGCTCAAGTTGGGATCAGCTGCTAATCCAGATCATCCGAGATGCAAACTTGGGGATTAGGGATATCTAAGTATCCGGCCTTCTGTTCCATAAAACCTCACGGGAAAGTAATCTCATTTGTGGACTAGCTGCAACCGACCAAGTAGGATCTTGAGATCTTAAGAGGACAAAGGTGGGTAAGACAAAAAAATGTCCTCCACAGCTTCTCTTGTTGGGGCCCAAGAAGTCAACGCCACCTTAGCTATCATTCTGTCCGAATCTTGGTTTCTAAACCATCCAACCAATGGACTCATCTCTCTGTTGAGTTGGGCTTCCGAAATTTGATGGCCATCAAGAAAGAGATCTTTGCTTGGCTCTTCTGGAATGACAGTTGAAGGCCAGTTGGACATTCCTACATTTGATGAGACTAAACATCTGGTCAACTGACCAAGATAAAGTGGTTGAGAGGACTTGAGTCTTGACCATCATTGACCCAACAAGGTGTCCCATGGCGTAGCCCAATAAACACCATGACCTTCAGTCCCAAGTAGCATGATTAGGGTTAGAACATGGCTAGTTTAAGATGGGGGGACTCCAACTCCCAGAATTCCTCAGCCAGTCATGCTTTGAGATGGGAATTGAAGCTCTCTCACCTTCAAGTAACCAAGATCGAGAAACAATGGGTTACAGGGTGAAACCTGGTTCTGATTGACAGGGATGGATTCTCCAACGTTCCTATAGGGAGTCCTTGACTTACAATTCATTCAGTGACGGATCCAAGTGACACCAGCACTGAAAAAAGGTAAAGTATGTCATTTTTCACACTCACAACACAGCATCTCCATGGTCACGTCTTCAAAATTCGGACAGCTGACTCATAGTTACGACAGTTGCAGTGTCCCATGATCCTCTTTTGCGGCCACCAAGTCAACGAGAAAGCCAGATTCACTTCATGACTGGTTTTCCAGCTAAACAATTGCCATGATTCATTTAACAATCGTGGCAAGAAAGAAAGTTCATAAAACGGAGCAAAACTTGCTTAATGTCTGTCTCACTTAGCGACAGAAATGTGTTTTGGGGGCTCCCTTGCGGTCGTAAGCCGAGGACTCCCTATATTTCTTTTTTCTTTTTAACCTGCAAAGAGACCAGATAACTTTTGAGAAATATGATCGAAAGAGAATTGTTTTGCTTTCAATGTAACAGAACTGGGTCTTTGTAGGATTAAAATATATATATATATATATATGTGTGTGTGTGTGTGTGTGTGTGTGTGTGTGTGTGTATGTGTATGTGTATGTAATGTATATGTTTATGTATATGTTTATATTTATATTTATATGATTATCTTCACAGGTATGGATTTTGAGATTAAGCTACATTGCTAACGCTATAGCCTCTATGTAGAAGTGGTCCTCGCTTAGCATCCATCTCATTTAGCGGCCGTTTCTAGTTTTACAACGGTGATGTAAAAGTCACTCGGTGGTAGATGTGTTTGGAAGCCAAGAGATACTGGACTAAAATTCATACATGGCTGGAAAAAAATGAAAAAAAATTTATTGGGCATCTTACCTGAAGGAGAATTGACATATTTAATTATAAATGTTTTAACAGCAGCTAGAATTGTATTTGCTCAAAACTGGAAAAGTGAAAAAAATTCCGATAGAAGAGGAGGCGATTAAGGACATAATTGGAATGTGCAGAAATGAGTAAATTGACATTAGAAATCAGAGTATTATAAAATATGGGATTTATTTTTTTCAATGGTTAGATAAGAAAATAGGGAAATAAAATATACTATAATAATATCACATAATAGTAAAGATAAGATAATGCAATGGTACAATATAACTGATTATAATGAAATGAATGATATTATGAACTAGGTTTTGTAAAAGTTGAGATTTGCTCGAAAAGGATGATGTGAATTTATAATTATAGTCTGATAAGGAGTTAATAATAATAATATAGTATGCCTCGTTGATCTATATATGAAATTGAATCTAAACTTACAAGGGAAAGACTGTTGATATTGTGCACAAGAGATATATGTACAATGGAAATATGGTTTTTATTTGATGTTTATGTATTTGTCGATGTTTGTTGTCAAAATAAATAAATTTTTTTTAAAGTCATTCGGCAACTGTCCTCTCACTTATGACCTTCACAGGTCTGTAAAGCAAAGGAAAGCCGAAATCAAGAAGTAAGCCCAGTTGTGGTTTCACTTAGCGGCTGTTTCATTTAACGACTGAGTCCCCCTTTGTGCAAATAAGTAGGTGAGTGAAGGTTGTTTCCGCCACGGAATGTGACGCAGGCAGAAAAATAACAGGGCTGATTTCTCAGCGCCTCTCGTTCCCTTTGGGGCCACCCCCAGGTAGCCACAGTTTTACTTAGTAGCGAGCTACTTTGCTTAACGACCAAGTTGCCAGCTCCGATTATGGTCGCTAAAGGAGAACTACTTTTATATTAGTTTTTTCCCCCTTCCTATTCGTTTTGGGCTAGAGTTTTAACAAGACTCCTAGGGGAAAAAAAATGACGGGGACTGCGGTGCCATGTCCCGAATGCATGGACTCCCGCCCCCATAATCCCCGGCTCCCGGAGCCACTGGAGTCGAGCGGCGTTTACATTTAGCAAATTGTTCCTGTTGCTATTTCTTCCCGAGCGCATCCAGGAAAGTTAAAATATTTTAAAAGCACACGAACGTGGCACATAACTGGTTCTGCCGGTTGCCAGGAGCCAAGAAATGAAATTGGAGCCTCTAATTAGCGGTCTGCCCAAAAGAAACATCTGGAAAACAGCTGAAGCAGCTGGCTCGTTGGTCTAGGGGTATGATTCTCGCTTAGGGTGCGAGAGGTCCCGGGTTCAAATCCCGGACGAGCCCAACTTTTAATTCCTGGGATAACTTTTCCAGAAAGCAGACAGAGAGGCGGGGAGAAAGAAAGAGAGAGAGAAAGGGAAAGAGAGAGAGACGGAGGGAGGGAAAGAGAAAGGGGGAGAGAGGGAAAGGGGAAGAGAGAGGGAGAGAAAGAGAGAGGGGGAAGAGAGAGAGAGGGAAAGAGAGAAAAAGGGGGAAAGAGAGAGTCAGAGAGGGAAAGAGAGAGGGAAAAAAAGAGAGGGGGAAAGAGGGAGAGGGAAAGAGAAAGAGAGGGAGAGAAAGAGAGAGGGGGAAAGAGAGAGAGAGAGGGAAAGAGAAAAAAAAGGGGAAAGAGAGAGAGAGAGAGGGAAAGAGAAAGACAGATTAAAATTTGATGTGCATTGCTTGCTATACAGGTTGTCCTTGACTTACGACCAAAATTGAGCCCCAAATCTATGTTGCTGAGTGAGGCGTTCGTTAAGCGAGTGTTGCCCCCTTTGAAGACTTCTCTCACCCCGTTGGTTTAAGTGAACCTTCAGTTGTTAAACGAGTAACCCGGTTGTTTAGGTGAATCTGCCTTCCCCACGGACTTGGCTTGTTGCAAAAGGGGTTGGCCTGACCTCAGGACATGGCGACCGTCACAACTGTGAGTTGTTTGCCGAGCACCCATGTGTAAATCAATTGGCCCTGGGAAATACCGCAACGGTTGTAAGTGTGAAAAACGGCCCTTTGTTTTCAGGGCCGCTGTAATTTTGAACGGTCACTAAATGAACTGTTATAGAGCGGCCTAGAGGTGGCGCTCTCTCGCCTCCTAATCAGGAGGCTGTTGTGGGTTCAACCCTAGGTAAAGGCAGATATTTTTCTCTTTGGGCAGGTTGAGATTATATCTGCTGAATATAACTCCACATTGGCAACAGGAAGGGCATCCGGCCAGGAAACAATCAGCTCCATTCGGTTGCCTAGACTCCAACCCGCAAGGGATTATGGGGGTCATTAAAAGAAGAGGATTAAATGAACTGTTTAGTGACCAACTTCGAATGGTTCCTTAAGTGAACTCGTGCAAATTGAGGAAGTTCTAGGTGAGGAATTCTGGGAGTTGAAGTCCACACATCTGGACCGAAGTTACCGAGGTGGAGAGTCACCGATTTAACAAAGTCCATTTATCTGACGAAATATTACAGCTTGTTTTTTCTTTTAAAATCCAAAAAGGTTTTTGGACCTAGACACCTTCTGGATTTTACTACCGTTTTACATTAACAAGGCTCTCATCGAACATGATATTTTGAGAAACAATTTTAAAACCGGACAAATCTGAGTGGTCAAACTGCAACGCTCCAGGTTTTCAGGAGACAAGTTGTGATGGACAGGAGCAGCTCCTATTGCCCTCTCCTTTCGTTGGAGAAGCCTCTGATGAAACCTATTGTTAGAATTCAGTCTGGCAAAAGCCTTTAAATTCCCCGGTATTAATGACAGCTCCCACGGGAAGAGAATCTTGGTAGCTCAGGTCCTCCAAGGTCTATCAGGGGTTGAAGGCTCCACGTTACCTCTGAAAGTATCTCCATCTCCCAGGTTTGCAGGAAGAAGGAGGAGGAGGAGGAGGAGGAGGAGGAGGAGGAGGAGGAGGAGGAGGAGGAGGAGGAGGAGGAGGAGGAGGAGGAGGAGGAAGGAGGAGGAAGGAGGAGGAGGAGGAGGGAGGGAGGGAGAAGGAGAAGGAGAAGGAGAAGGAGGAGAAGAAGAAGGAGAAAGGAGGAGAAGGAGAAGGAGAAGGAGAAGGAGGAGAAGAAGAAGGAGAAAGGAGGAGGAGGAGGGGAGGAGGAGGAGGAAGAGGAGGAGAAGGAGAAGGAAGAAGAAGAAGAAGAAGAGGAGGAGGAGGAGGAGGAGGAAGAGAAGAAGAAGAAGTAGTAGTAGTAGTAGTAGTAGTAGTAGTAGTAGTAGTAGTAGTAGTAGTAAACCCAAGGTGCTTTTCCGAAAGATAAAACTAGGCTTACTTTTGCTTTGAAAATATTTCACTTCTTGTCCAAGGAGCTTCTTCAGTTCAGGAAGGAGAAGAGGAAGTGGAAGAGAAGAAGATGATGATTAAGAAGAAGAAGAGGAGGAGGAGGAGGAGAAGAAGGAGGAGGAGGAGAAGAAGAGGAGGAGGAGAAGGAGGAGGAAAAAGAGGAGGAGGAGGAGAAGAAGGAGATGATGATGATTAAGATTCTTGGACGAGGAGTGAAATGTTTACAAGGAGAAAAAAAATAAAACCACCATAAGAGTCCAGTTGGCTTTTGGGGGACAAAGGAAGCCCCTTTGGGACAACCTTGGCTTGGAGGACGGAGCATCTCCAGAGACCACCAGAAGTGCCCGGCGTCTCCCCATCTCCCGCTTCTGCCCACACTGGGGGCCTCGGATGGCGGCCCTGGTGGGACCCCAGACCCTGGCCTCAGGTGACCCCGGGCCTGGCCCCCCCACGGGGCTCCTCCGGCCGAGGTCCTCTCTCTGCGGGGGGCATCTTGCCTGGCCCCGGAGGAAGGGGCGGTGGGCCGGGGATGAGCGGAGGGAAGCGGCTTAACGGAGAGGAGGAGCGTGCGGGAGCAG
>NC_141994.1:74315030-74387530 GCF_049901715.1 Pseudonaja textilis
TTAAGTTACAGTTTGTGTGTTCCTTGTTTTTCGGACGGAATTTTCTACAGCCATGGGTCGTTCCTGGGAGAGTTTTTCTCCACCCCAAAGGTAACCTGGACCTTGGGGTCAAAGTTGGAAGCCCTGCCCTTAACTTGGGATCCAAAACGGACCACGTGGAGACCCCTGAGAGGGGGGGTGAGTGGGCGGGACCAGCCAGTCATTGCAACTATTGGTTTGGCAAACCAGATGTAAAGGGACTCTTATTGCTTATCTGATTGTGTTGCCTTTGTGCCATGCCCCGGGTCACCACAGGCTCTCTGGAGGCTGGAAATGGGCCTTTTTCCGGCCTTCTGGAGCCTCTTGAAAGTCCATTTTTTCACTCCAAGCCTCTGCGCAGGCCCCGCACTTACTTGGGATCCAAAATGGGCCATGTGGAGACTCCTGGGAGGGGAGGAATGTAAGTCACCTAACAGTTGGGTTGGAAAACATATAAACCAGGATAGACATTTTAATACTGTCTCTTTAAGGGAATGCTAAAATTGTAATTGGGTGTGGTTCCTCAAATGGCCATAAGATGGAGCCAGAAACCTGGGCTGTTCTGTTGTTGCTGAGTGTGTTGCTGTTTTTGGTCCCTGAATTTTTTTCCCTGTTGATAGTTGCTGATCATAGTTCTTCTTGGATTTGATGTGAGTCTTTTACTGAACTGTTTTTGATACTGGACTTTGATTTTGGATTATCCCTGGACTGAGAACTGACTGCTTTAACCGTGTATGACTTGGACTGCTTGTTGGACTTTGCTGAACCGTTTACTGGAAGTAAAAACCTACATTTTACTATACAGTGTGTCTGTGTGCTGGTTGTGTGCTATTCTTCACTACTCTCATTACGTCTCCCTGTGTGCGCTCATTCTCCTAACGGGGAATTACCTCAACAGAGGGTCAGAGTAGGGTGGGCGGGGCCAGTCAGTTGTTGCAACTACCGGTTCGGTGAACTAGATGTAAATTTAACACCCAGTTCGCTTGAACCAGTCTGAACTGGCTGAATCCTACTTTCATATCCGATGCTCTTGGAGCAGCTCGGGACTAGCAGATAAACACTACAAAGGCTTCCATGCAAAGTTAGTTTATTGGATTGTATTAGGCATTCTCAAAGTATAAGTCACAGTTACGTTGATATTCATCCAACATCCAATCTTTGCCTCAATAGTATGAAAAGACGGTTATCTTCATCCCATAGCCTTATAGCAAAGGATATCTGCTGTTCGATCCTGGGTCCAGGTAAGAATGCCCAAAAAATTCCCCCTTCCCAACCAGAGATCAAGTCAGTTTTCGGCCTGCAAAGCCTGCAGAAGCCTTCCCCAAGCCTTTGGGAGGCCGAAATAGGCCTCAAACCGGCTGAAAATCAGCTGCGAAGTGCGCATGCGCAGTGAGGTAAGTTTGCCTGAGCGTGCCATAGGTAACATCATCACGGCCATAGATTCATTCCTAAACTAACTCTATACTGTCTAACCAGCACACCCACCCCTTGCGAGGCAACAACTGGATGCAGCATTCCCGGTGTGGTCTTACTAAGGCTTTTTAGTTGTGGTTCTGGGGCTGACTCGGAAGGACCAGAGGTATCTTGGCCAAAGGATGCTGTGGTCCGTTGCCAGGGCAACATGGAACTTAGAACCTCCAGCATATCCGGACTGTCAGATAGACATCCCCGCAAAAGCATCTTCCATCTTGCTTGGGAGGTTGGGCTGAGAGGGGTCAGCTGCCAGCATGTGGCCAGCCGCGGGGACAAAGAGGTGATGGGGCCTTCTTGAAGATCTGGGCCAGGAGCTGTGGGGCAACAGATGGACCAGTTTGTGGAGAGTAAGGTGCCCACGATGGGTGATGGGACAATAGGAATTGTGATGTGGGGGAGGAGGAGGAGGGGAAAGAGGCCAAGCAGGTCTTAGGGTGAAGCCTTCAAGGTCGTTTCGCGGAGATTCAACGTTGTGGAGGTGGCCGAGGGGGACCTTCTTGGAATCTCAGTCAACTTCTAGCCTGGGTCCATGCAGGAATGAATGGAAATGTAGATCGGTGCTTCTCAACCTTGGTTACTTGAAAATGGGTGGCCTAACTCCCGGAATGGGAGCACCCACCCACCCTTCTACTCATCTCTCTCTCTCTTTCTCTTTCTAATCTATAGGTCTGTCTATCGTCTCCCCCCCTCTCTATATAAAGTCTCCCTCTCCCTCTCTAATCTCTCTCTCTCTTTCTCTCTCTCTATCCTTTATAATTTCTCTTTATCCCTTTGACCGTCTATCTGTCTATCATCTATCTCTATCATTATCTATCTATCTATCTATCTATCTATCTATCTATCTATCTATCTATCTATCTATCTATCTATCTATCTATCTAATCTATCTATCCTTTATAATTTCTCTTTATCCCTTTATCTGTCTTTCTATCATTATATCTATCATTCTTTTATCTATCTATCTATCTATCTATCTACCTACCTACCTACCTACCTACCTCTCACCTCTCTCATTACTCTCTCTCTTAACCTATGCCTGCCTGTCTGCCTGTCTGCCTGTCTGTCTGTCTGTTTATCTATCTATCTATCTATCTATCTATCTATCTATCTATCTATCTATCTATCTATCTATCTATCTATCTATCTATCAATCTAATCTTTCATCTTTCTCTAATCTATACCTATTTACCTATTATCATCTTGCTCTCTCATTTCTCTCTCTAATTTATACTATCTATCTATCTATCTATCTATCTACCTCTCATCTCTAACCTATGCCTATTTACTTATCATCTCGTTCTCTCATTTCTCTCTAATCTATGCCTATTTCTGTCTGTCTGTCTGTCTGTCTGTCTGTCTGTCTGTCTGTCTGTCTGTCTATCTATCTATCTATCTATCTATCATCTCTCTCTAACCTATGCCTATTTACTTATCTCGTTCTCTCATTTCTCTCTAATCTATGCCTATTTGTGTCTGTCTGTCTGTCTGTCTGTCTATCTATCATCTATCTATCTATCTATCTATCTATCTATCTATCTATCTATCTATCTATCTATCTATCTATCTATCTATCTATCTATCTATCTATCTATATCTATATCTATATCTATCTATCTATCTATCTATCTATCTATCTATCTATCTATCTATCTATCTATCTATCTATCTATCTATCTATCTATCTATCTATCTATCTATCTATCATCTATCTATCTCTCATCTCTCTCTAACCTATGCCTATTTACTTATCTCGTTCTCTCATTTCTCTCTAATCTATGCCTATTTGTGTCTGTCTGTCTGTCTATCTATCTATCTATCTATCTATCTATCTATCTATCTATCTATATCTATATCTAGCTATCTAGCTATCTATCTATTTATCTATCTATATGTATATCTATATCTATCTATCTATCTATCTATCTATCTATCTATCTATCTATCTATCTATCTCCCAACTGTTATTGTTTTTATAAACGTGGCTTTTCATCTTGGATTTTTCCAATTTCCCGTAACAGCCCAGTCCAATCCAACCTGAAGATGCCCTTAACTCTGGCCCATCACCAGGTAACCAACCCAGCAGCTCTCCGGGTGGGCCCCCTTCCTCATCCCCACCCGAAGCCAAGCTGGATGAAGGGCCGACCCTCCCCTAACATAGCACAGATACCCCCCCCCCACCCTCAGGCCTGTCGTGGACCTCTTTCATTGCGGGCGTGGGGAGGGGGGAGGGAGGCGCCCCAAGCCCGGGACCTTGGGGAGGGGTCGTCCTCCCTCCCACCCTGATGGCGCAGCTGAGCATCCCCTGCGGGCTGAGAAGCCAGCGGAGCAGGGGTGGGTGGGGGGGCGGCTTTGCAGGGGTCGAGCGCCCGAAGCAGCGCCCCCTCCCCAGGTGGGATGAGCCCCGAGGTACCCAAGGAACCGCCAGAGTCTCGCCCGGCTCCGCGCATCCTTAGCCGCGCATCCTTAGTGAGCGTGCAGGATAACGTGTGGACGCGTGCACGCGCCTCTCGCCAGCCTGGAGGTGGGTCCTTCCCCGCTCCTCCTCCTCCTCCTCCTCCTCCTCTGCTCCCCTTCCTCGCTCAAAACGACCATGGAAGCGGCTGGGATGCTGCTGACGGGGAGGAGGAGGAAGAGGAGGAGGAGGAGGAAGGCCAGAGCAGGTCGGTGGGGGTCCTCCCTGCCCCCCTCCCTCCCAGCACAGCCCCCCCACACACACACACCTCGCCCGCACTTCTATCCATCTCCACCCCCCGCTCTCCCCCCGCACCCCAGTTGCCAGCTGTCGGTGTGTAGCCCCTCCCCCTGCTGTGGGGGAGGAAACCCTCTGACCCTCCTAGCCCCCTCCCCCACTCTCCTGCACCGGAGTCCCCCCCCTTTTCAAGACAACCCCTCCCCACCACGAGTTTCCTCGCCCCTCTTCTCGTAGCATCCATTCCACACACACACACCCTTCCCCCCCACCGCGTTGTGTCTCTCTGCCCCTCCCTGTAGCAAACACCTGGTCCTGGTGACGTCATCGCCCAGGAGGCGGGGAGGGGAGAGAAAGAAAATCTGGGAGGGGGTTGAAAGAGATCCGACACCCCCGCCTCTTATATTTCTAGCCAAGCTTTCCACCAATCCGGACTCGAAGAAGAAGGAGCCGCTTCTTCCCAATTGCAGAATTTGAACAGGTTTTTTGGGGGGTGTGGGGGGGTTTGCATTTATTTTGGGGGGAGGAATCCCACCTTGGAGGAGGAGGAGGAGGGGGTTCAGCCACTGCTGCTTCCTCTGGGTGGGGGGTGTCTTGATCTAAGCAGACCATAAGATGACCCCCTTCTTCCTTCTTCCTCCTCCTCCCCATCTAACTTGGTTAATTCCCTTTTGAGATTAAACCTGGATAGGAGAAGTCAGCTTTTTATTTTCCCAGCCAGGTCTGATGACTTCAGAAACTGGGGTGTGTGTGTGTGTGTGTGTGTGTGTGTGTGTGTGTGTGTGTTGTGTTTCTTTTCTTTTTTTCTCCCAAAAGTTTTTATTTTTATTTTTCATCTTTTCCGTCACTTTTAGGGAAGCGTTTCTGGGTTTTTACATTTCCATACGAATAGGACCATCGTGGCACACCTCTATCTCGCATCATTCGATTTCTTATCCTTTCACTGCATTTTCCATTTTCGGTCAATTTTCAAAAACATTCTTCGATTTTTACTTTTATTTTATCCCATTTTAATTCACGCAACTTGTTCTGTTTTTCTTTAATTATACTCTTCTTTACATAGTACCGTAAAATTATTTTTCTTATTCTATATTCGCTCTATTCTTATGCTTTTTATCTGTCATACTCGCCATTTTATCACGTATTCTTATTTCATTAGTCGATACATTCCATTTTTAATGTTAATAATTCCCCAAATTTCCCCCCTTTGGAGCGCACCACCTTTTAACCTTGTGCATCATTCAATTTACTCCCCTTTATCTCATGCTAAAATTACCATAATATAACCCTTTTTAATTATCAGCTAAATACTACATATCACATATACATGCTAGGTTAGATTCCACACAGGATGCTTTTCTTTATTCTAAAACATTTATTTTTTTCTAATACATTAATCTTTCCAGCTAAGTGAAGGAACTGATATTTATCGTTTTAGTACAATAATTTTGGGGAGTTGTATTGTGTGGCTCTCTTAGGGAAGGGTTGGTGGGAGTAGCGGCCATTTGGGGGAAAGATTGCCCCCAGTTTAAAATAAAAAGACCCTCCCCCAAGTCATTCTGGGGTGATCAGCCAGGGGTCTGCAAATCCCCCCCTTATTCTACCCCATTCTTGGGCTCTGTGGCTGCTGCCCCCCAAGGAGACCTGGCCTCCAACTTCTCGGCTTGTAGTTTTCTGAGGTTGCACCCGAAAAAGGCTATTTCTGGTGTCCCATCTGGATGGACGGGAGCACGGTAGCCTCACCGGAGGAGTTGAAGAAGAGACTGGACAGCCATTGGTCCAGAATGGTCTAAGGGGTTGGACTAGAAGACCTCTAAGGTCCCTCCCAGCCTTAGGATTTTAAGACTTCTACGTTGAGATGAGGATGGGACGGCTGTTTGTCTGGGATGGCATAGGGCAGGGGTTGGGACTAGAAGACCTCTTAAGGTCCCTTCCAGCCCTGTCATTCCATGGACTTTGTCTTCTGGGGCCTCAACCTGAGCCCGGAGGACCGAAAGTGCCATTTAAAAACGGACGGTCCTTGACTTACGACTACAATTGAGCCCAACGTTTATGTGGCTGAGTGAGAAATTTGTTAAGTGAGGTTTGCTCCATTTTATGACTTTTCTTGCCACAGTTGTTAAGTGAATCCTAGCCCACCCTCCTTCTTTCCCTCCCCCTTCCTTCCTTCCCTCCCTCCCCACTTCCTCCCTCCCTTCCTCTCTTTTTCTCCTTCCCCTCCCTCCTTCCTTCCACCCTTCTTTCCTCTCTTTTTATCCTTTCCCTCCCTCCCTCCCTCCTTCCTTCCTTCCTTCCAATCTTCCTGCCTTCCTTCCTCTTTTTCTTCTTTCCCTCCCTCCCTCTCTCCTCCCTCCCTCCCTCTCTTTTTCTCCTTTCTCTCCCTCCCTCCTTCCTTCCTCCCTTCCCCCACCCTTCCTTCCTCCTTTTCTCCTTCCCCTCACTCCTTCCTTCCACTCTTTCTTCCTCTCTTTTTCTCCTTTCCCTTCTTCCCTCCCTCCTTCCTTCCACCCTTCCTTCCTTCCTTCCTTCCTTCCTTCCTTCCTTCCTTCCTTCCTTCCTTCCTTCCTTCCTCTTTTCTCCTTTCCCTCCCTTTCTTTTTCTCCTTTCTCTCCCTCCCTCCTTCCTTCCTCCCTTCCCCCCCATCCTTCCTTCCTTCCTTCCTTCCTTCCTTCCTTCCTTCCTTCCTTCCTTCCTTCCTTCCTTCCTTCCTTCCTTCCTTCCTCTTTTTCTCCTTCCTCTCCCTCCCTCCACAATAGACCAAGTAGTTATGGATGTATAGATGATCCAGTTGAGGGACTTCAGGATGCTGGGATCCATGGACCATTACTGGTCCATACATGACTCCAGCTCTCCTTCTCCTTGAATCTCTGGGAGGAGGTGCCTTGTGTGAATCACCCTTGATTGGCAGCTCCGTCATTCAGTCATGTCGATCTAGCTTTGGGCAGGTAATGTTGAGGTAGCCCATTCAACCGTGGAAGGAGTTGGCCAAGAGGAGGTTGGCCTACTAAAAGGAAATGCTCCATGGTTCCTCAACTCCATTCTTGGTTGACGTTGAGTGTGATGTTTTAATCTCAGGTGAAGTGGACTCCCCCAAGAAGGAAATGAACGAAGAGGAAGAGGAAGAGGGGGATGAGGAGGAAGAGGAGGAGAAGGAAGAAGAAGAGAAGGAAGAAGGGGAGCAGAAGGACCAGGAGGAAGGGGAGGAAGAGGCGAAAGAAGGACCTAAGAACCTGGACTCGTCCAGCGAGGATGGGAAAACCGCCCAGGAAGATCCGGAGGATCACCTCCAGGCTCAGGTGCTGCAGCTTCTAACTGAGTTGGAGGAAACGCGGGAGATGGTCCTCAGGCATGAAGAAGATGCGCTGGAGCTGCAAGGTAAGATCTGACCAGGTCAGGGAGGAGGTGGACAGTTCTGGCTCTGGGGGCCACTTCCGTTCAGGTCTCGCTTGGTTGGTCCCTGGTCCTCTCAACCGTCTTGGGGGGGCAACCCAGGTTGGCTGAGAGATGGCGGTGAGCTCCAGTGGGGAGCAGCCTCCTCTTTCTTCCTCCCTCTCCCTCTTCTTCCTCTTCCCCTTTCCCTCAACCTCACCCTTCCTCTTCCTCTTTTCCCTTCCTCTCCCCTCCCTCCTCTTTCCCTTCCTCTTTCTCTTCCCCCTCTTCCTTTTCTTATCCCCCTCCTGCTTCCCCACCCTCTCTTTCTCCTTCTTCTTCTGTTCCTTCCCTCCTCTTCCTCTTCTTGTTCCTCTTCCTTTCCTTTCCTTCCCTTCCCTTCCTTCTTCTTCCTCTTCCTTTCCTTTCCCTTTCTTTTCTTTCTTTCCTCTTCTCTTCTTGTTCCTCTTCCTTTCCTTTCCTTCCTTCCTTCCTTCTTCTTCCTCTTCCTTTCCTTTCCTTTCTTTTCTTTCTTCCCTTCTCTTCCTCTTCTTGTTCTCTTCCTTTCCTTTCACCCTTTCTTTTCTTTCTTCCCATTTCCTTCTCTTCCTCTTCTTCTTCCTCTTCCCTTCCCTTTCCCTCAACCTCACCCTTCCTCTTCCTCTTTCCTTCCTCTTCTCCCTCCTCTCTTTCTCCCTCTTCTTCCTCCTCTTTCCCTTCTCTTTCTCTTTCCCCTCTTCCTTTTCTTGTCCCCCTCCTGCTTCCCCACCCTCTCTTTCTCCTTCTTCTTCTGTTCCTTCCCTCCTCTTCCTCTTCTTCTTCTTCCTCTTCCTTTCCTTTCCCTTCCCTTCCTTCCTCTTTTTCTTCTTCTTCCTCCTCTTCCTCTTCCTTCCTTCCTTCCTTCCTCTTCTTCTTCTTCTTCTTCCTCTTCCTTTCCTTTCCTTCCTTCCTCTTCTTCCTCGTTCCTCTTCCTTTCCTTTCCTTCCTTCCTTCCTCTTCCTCTTCCTCTTCCTCCTCTTCCTCTTCCTCTTCCTTTCCTTTCCTTTCCTTTCCTTCCCTTCCCTTCCCTTCCCTTCCCTTCCCTTCCCTTCCCTTCCCTTCCCTTCCTTTTCTTTCTTTCCCTTTCCTTCTCTTTCTCTCCTTGTTCCTTTTCCTTTCCTTTCCCTTCCTTCCTTCCTTCCTTCTTCTTCTTCCTCTTCTTTCCTTTCTTCCCCTTCCTTCCCTTCCTTCCTTCCTCTTCCTCTTCCTCTTCCTTCCCTTCTTTTCTTTCTTCCTCTTCCTTTCCTTTCCCTTCCCTTCCCTTTTCTTTCTTCCCATTTCCTTCTCTTCCTCTTCTTCCTCTTCCCTTCCTTTCTCTTCCTCTTCCTCTTCCTCTTCCCTTCCTTTCTCTTCCTCTTTCCCTTTCCCTTTCCCTTTCTCTTTCTCTTCTTCTTTCTTTTCCCTTCCCTTCCTCCGTCTGGGACCACCGTATTCCTTCCGTTTACTCCCTCAAGGCCTTCTTTCACAATCGCCCCCACCCGCCTGGTCCTCTCCAGAGGAAGGTGCCGGGTGCGTGGGGGGGTGTCCCAGGTTTTCCGGCTTGTCTCCCTCGATCCCAGTGGCCTCCGGCTGAAGCCCCGCCTTCTCCTTGTTCTCTTCTTCAGGCTCTCCCTGGCTGAGTTCGCACAACATGCTCTTCCCCAGGTGAGGTTCAGAAGCCAGCCGCTGCTTGTCGGCCCGTCTGTTTGGCTTGGCCTGCTTTGAATTTTGTGTGTCGCTTCAGTGTGTTGTTCAAACCCAGCCCTGCCGTCCAGTTGACCGAGCATTGTGCAAACGCAAACCACGACGAAGGCTGATCCTTGTTTAGTGGAAGGAGCCGGGCCTGTGAATGTCCGGCCTGGACGGATAAACAAGCCAACCGTGATTTGGCTCCAAAGTCTCGTGTCTTTCCTTCCCTTCGTGTCTCTGGGCCTCCCTGTCTCTTCTCTTTGAACGTTTTTGTGGCTGTTCTGCAAGCTGTGATTGCAGGCAACAATCAGTCCGTCAGTCAATCAACCAGCATGTCAATCAATCAATCAACCCATCAATCAGATTCAACCAATCACAATAGAGATGGAAGGGACTGTTGTGGCCCGCCAGCGGCCAGCAGAGTCGGATAGTGAGGAGGTTGGGGAGGAGCCTGGGCCAGTCCTGGAGCCTGGGGGAGGCTCTGATGAGGGCTCTGAGTCGGAGGCAAAGATGGGGCCAGGGCTGTGCGACAGTTATCAGCTGCCTTTGGAGTTGGAGGTCAGTGGGGAAGAAGAACAGCTGGAGCCTGTTCCCAGTGTGCGCATGCGCAGAGCTGCCAGACGAAGGGAACAACAAGGAACACAAGGCAGAAATGGGGCCAGGGCGTCTGATAGTTATAAGCTGCCTTGGAGTTGGAGATCAGTGGGGAAGAAGAACAGCTGGAGCCTGTTCCCAGTGTGCGCATGCACAGAGCTGCCAGACGAAGGGAACAACTAAGGAACACAAGGCAGAAATGGGGCCAGGGCCGTCTGATAGTTATAAACTGCCTTTGGAGTTGGAGATCAGTGGGGAAGAAGAACAGCTGGAGCCTGTTCCCAGTGTGCGCATGCACAGAGCTGCCAGACGAAGGGAACAACTAAGGAACACGAGGCAGAGATGGGGCCAGGGCCGTCTGATAGTTATAAACTGCCTTTGGGATCGGAGATCAGTGGGGAAGAAGAATAGCTGGAGCCTGTTCCCAGTGTGCGCATGCACAGAGCTGCCAGACGAAGGGAACAACTAAGGAACACAAGGCAGAAATGGGGCCAGGGCCGTCTGATAGTTATAAACTGCCATCAGAGATAAGTGGGGCAGAAGAACAGCTGGAGCCTCTTCCCAGTGTGCACAGGCACAGAGCTGCCAGAAGAAGGGAACAGCTAAGGAACAAGGGTTGACTCGGGAGTAAAGCCACAGGTGGACAGTGAATGGCCCCTCCCAGAGGGAATAAAGAGGAGCGAAAGGGGAGTGGGGTTTGCAGGAGACAATTAGTTCGTTTAATTAGTCTGAAGATCTGTTCCTGACTTCTTGCCAAGTCATTGCTGCTACAGCGTGGCATTTGAAAGCTATCGGCCTGGCAGCTCTCCCAAACTGATAAAGGTCTGTCGTTGTGCAATCTCTTGAAAGACTTGTTGGCCGGGACTTTGCTGGAGAGGAATTCCCTTGAACCTAAATAAAAGGGGTTTATATCGGGACAAGAAGTTGGCTTCGTGGTCTTGGGGAAGCCTAGGTTGGAAGAGGGACCTTGGAGTCCCTTGTAAACCCAAACCCAAACCTTGAATCTTGATTGATTGGTGTTTTGAAACGCGTTTTACAATCTGTCCTCGCCTTACAACGCTTCGCTTAGTGCCATTGGAAGTTGCAATGAAATGTGAAAAAAATTGACTTGCGACCATTTCCCACACTTATGACCGTAGCAGCCTCCCCGCAGATTGCTTGGTCGCTGAAGAGAACATCGGAGGACCCCATACAGCAACGAAGCCCCAGATTTCTGCGGTTAACGTGAGATGGTTCAGCGAACGTGGCCCCCATGTTGTGACTTCTCGCCCTGGGTTGTCGTTAAGTGAATCCACTGCAGTTGTTAAGTGAGGAACACGGTTGTTTTTTAGCGAACCCTGTGATTCCCCGTTGTCTTTGCTCATCAGAAGGACCGCCAAAGGGGAATCACGCTGCGACCGTCACACCTGTGAGTCAGTTGCCAAACTTCCGAACGCTGATCATGTGACTGCGGGGATGCCGCGACGGTCGTTAAGTGCGAACAACAGTCCTCTTGGCTGCTGTAACTTTGAACGTTCGCTAAACAAACTGTCGTAAGTTGAGGAACAACTGTAGGATCTCAGTCGCCCGCCAGTGGATGCCATCTTGACTTTTTTGACCTCCCTGCCCCACCCCCACACTGCTGGGAGAGCCGTAGGGCCCGGTGGACTTGTTTCTCGGAGGGTTTTGTGGCCACTGATCCTTCTTTTCCCCCCGGCAGGTTTACTGGAAGACGAGCGCCTGGCGAGCGCCCATCAGGCGGAGATCTTCACCAAACACATCCAGCAATTGCAAGGTTGGTCCAGATACGTCCTGGCGTTTTATTTTTATTTATTTATGTCATTGTCACAATAACTCTGCTGTTCTGTTCCGTTCTATTCCCTATTCTATTCTATTCTCTCCTGTTCTACTCCTTCCTGTTCTGTCTTATTCTATTCTATTCTATTCTATTCTATTCTATTCTTTATTCTATTCTATTCTCTATTCTATTCTATTCTATTCTATTCTATTCTATGCTTTGTTTTATTCTCTATTCTATTCTTTATTCTATTCTAGTCTTTATTTTATTCTATTCTCTATTCTATGCTTTGTTTTACTCTCTATTCTATTCTTTATTCTATTCTAGTCTATTCTCTATTCTAGTCTATTCTTTATTCTATTCTATTCTTTATTCTATTCTATTCTTTGTTCTAGTCTATTCTCTATTCTATACTGTTCTATTCTATTCTATATTCTATGCTTTGTTTTATTCTCTATTCTATTCTATTCTATTCTATTCTCTATTCTATTCTATTCTGTATTCTAGTCTATTCTCTATTCTATTCTATTCTATTCTTTATTCTATTCTATTCTTTATTCTATTCTATTCTTTATTCTATTCTCTATTCTATTCTATTCTCTATTCTATTCTCTATTCTATTCTCTATTCTATTCTTTATTCTATTCTATTCTTTATTTTATTCTCTATTCTATTCTTTATTCTATTCTATTCTTTATTCTATTCTATTCTCTATTCTATTCTTTATTTTATTCTCTATTCTATTCTATTCTATTCTACTAATCTAATCTAATCTAATCTAATAGAACTGAAAATAGGAATAGAATAGAAAAGCAGAATAGAATAGAATAATAGAATAGAAAATAGGAATAGAACAGAACAGAATAGAATACATAGAATAGGAATAAGAGTAGAGTAGAATAGAATAGAAAAGAAAAGAAAATAGGAATAGAATAGAAAATAGGAGACTTGAAAATAGGAATAGAATAGAATTGAAAATAGGAATAGAATAGAATATTGAATAGAAAAGAAAATAGGAATAGAACAGAAGTTAGAACAGAAGCTGAAAGGCACCTTGGAGGTCGTCTAGTCTAGCCCCCTGCTCAAGCAGGAGACCCTATACCATTCCAGACAAATGGCTGTCCAGTGATGGGGCACCCACAACTTCGAGTGGCAAGCCGTTCCGCCGGTTAACGGTTCTCACAGTCTGGAAGTTTCTCCTTAGTTCCAGGTTGCTTCTCTCCTCGGTCAGTTTCCACCTGTTGTTTCTTGTCCCGCCTTCTGGTGCTTGGGAGAATAAATTGACACCCCCCCCGCCCTCTTCTTTGGGGCGGCCCCCCAAATACTGGAAGACTGTTTTTATGTCTCCCCTAAATCTTCTTTTCCCTAGACGGGCCAAACCCAAATCCTGCAGCCGTTCTTTATATGTTTTAGTCTCCGGGGCTTGAATTCCTCTCCTTTGCTCTTCTTTGCACTTTTCCCAAAGTCTCCACCATCCTTTTTTTTCTAACGTGGCGGCCAAAGCTGGATGCGGCGGGTGTCATGGGTGCAAAATGTGGTCATCAGTCCACATTTTTCGGTGCTGTTGAAACTTTGAATGGTCGTCAAATCGTTCGGCTGTAAATGGAGGACTACCTCTAGCCAGAAGGAGTCAGAAAAGCGAATTATGCTCATTGATGTGTGTATGTTCCAATTGGTTATATAACCCCCAAACGAACGCTCGAACTACCAAAATCGACGGGGCTGGATTTTATTAGAGGTTCTGCCAAGTGCCTTCTGCGTTGCCCGCTGGCAGAGGAGCAAAATCTGCTTGCAAAGTCTTCATAAATATTGAAGAGAGAGAGAGAGAGAAAGAAAGAAAGAAAGAAAGAAAGAAAGAAAGAAAGAAAGAAAGAAAGAAAGAAAGAGAAAGAGAAGGAAGGAAGGAAGGAAGGAAGGAAGGAAGGAAGGAAGGGAAGGAAGGAAGGAAGGAAGGAAAGGAAAGGAAAGAAAAAGCAAGAGAAAAAGAAAAGAAAGAAAAAGGAAGGAAGTTGATTGAGAAAAATGGAAAGAAGGAAAGAAGGAAGGAAAAGGAAGAAGAAAGAAGAAAAAGGAAGGAAGGAAGGAGGAAGAGCAGGGAGGGAGGGACAGAAAGAAGGATGGAAGGAAAGTAAGAAAGAGAAGAAGTAAGGACATAAAGAAGAAAGACAGAAAGAAAGAAGAAAGGAAAAGAAAAAGAAAGGGAGGGAGAAGTTGAGAAGAACGGAAAAAAGGAAAGAAGGAAGGAAAAGGAAGAAGAAAGAAGAAGGAAGGAAGAAGGAAGAGAAGGGAGGGAGGGACAGAAAGAAGGATGGAAGGAAAGTAAGGAGAGGAAGGAAGGAAGTAAAGGAAAGAAAGAAAGAAAGAAAGAAAGAAAGAAAGAAAGAAAGAAAGAAAGAAAGCCCCTTCTTTGGCTCTGCAGCAGATCCAGTGGCTCACTGGAGCGCATCAGTGGGGCAGTGCTCAACAATCGACACAGTTGTGTAACTGAGATCAAAACACAAATCCAGGCCAGATTGCTGGGTGAATGCAAGTACGGAACACGCAGTTGAAGCTTTTTTGGGGGGGGAGGGGGGGAAGAAAAGGGGGGGCCTGCTGTTCGCAGGTGGGTTTTGACCGCTGGGGGTGTGTGAGCTGCATTATTCCCAGGCCTTCAGCATCAGTGTTCAGTACAGCCTGTAAAGCAGTGGTCTTTCCTTCCTTCCTTCCTTCCTTCCTTCCTTCCTTCCTCTCTCTGTCTCTCTCTCTCACTCTTTCTGCCCTTCTCTTTGTCTTTTTCTTTCTCTCTTTCTTTCTCTCCTTCCTTCCTCTCTCTCTTTGTTTCTCTATTTCTATCTTTTTCTTTCTGTCTGTCTGTCTGTCTGTCTGTCTTTCCCTCTCTTCTCCCTCCCTCCCTCTTTCTTTCTTTCTTTCTTTCTTTCTTTCTTTCTTTCTTTCTTTCTTTCTTTCTCTGTCTTTTCTCTCTCTCTTTCCTTCCCCTCTCTTTCCTTCTCTCACTCATTCTGCCCTTCTCTTTCTTTGTCTTTTTCTCTCTCTCTGTTTCTCTCCTTCCTTCCTCTCTCTCTTTGTTTCTCTCTTGCTCTGTCTTTTTCTTTCTGTCTTTCTTTTTCTTTGTCTCTCTTTCTTTCTTTCTTTCTTTCTTTCTTTCTTTCTTTCTTTCTTTCTTTCTTTCTTTCTTTCTTTCTTTCCTTCCTTCCTTCCTTCCTTCCTTCCTTCCTTCCTTCCTTCCTCTCTGTCTCTCTCTTTCTCTCTCATTCTTTCTGCCCTTCTCTTTGTCTTTTTCTTTCTCTCTTTCTTTTTCTCCTTCCTTCCTCTCTCTCTTTGTTTCTCTATTTCTATCTTTTTCTTTCTGTCTGTCTGCCTGTCTGTCTGTCTGTCTTTCCCTCTCTTCTCCCTCCCTCCCTCTTTCTTTCTTTCTTTCTTTCTTTCTTTCTTTCTTTCTTTCTTTCTTTCTTTCTTTCTTTCTTTCTCTGTCTTTTTCTCTCTCTCTTTCCTTCCCCCTCTCTTTCCTTCTCTCACTCATTCTGCCCTTCTCTTTCTTTGTCTTTTTCTCTCTCTCTGTTTCTCTCCTTCCTTCCTCTCTCTCTTTGTTTCTCTCTTGCTCTGTCTTTTTCTTTCTGTCTTTCTTTTTCTTTGTCTCTCTTTCTTTCTTTCTTTCTTTCTTTCTTTCTTTCTTTCTTTCTTTCTTTTTTCCTTCCTTCCTTCCTTCCTTCCTTCCTTCCTTCCTTCCTTCCTTCCTTCCTCTCTGTCTCTCTCTTTCTCTCTCACTCTTTCTGCCCTTCTCTTTGTCTTTTCTTTCTCTCTTTCTTTTTCTCCTTCCTTCCTCTCTCTCTTTGTTTCTCTATTTCTATCTTTTTCTTTCTGTCTGTCTGCCTGTCTGTCTGTCTTTCCCTCTCTTCTCCCTCCCTCCCTCTTTCTTTCTTTCTTTCTTTCTCTGTCTTTTTCTCTCTCTCTTTCCTTCCCCCTCTCTTTCCTTCTCTCACTCATTCTGCCCTTCTCTTCTTTCTTTGTCTTTCTCTCTCTCTCTGTTTCTCTCCTTCCTTCCTCTCTCTCTTTGTTTCTCTCTTGCTCTGTCTTTTCTTTCTGTCTCTCTTTTCTTTGTCTCTCTTTTTCTTTCTCTTTCCTTCCTTCCTTCCTTCCTTCCTTCCTTCCTTCCTTCCTTCCTTCCTTCTTTCTTTTTCTGTCTTTCTGTCTTTCTCTCTCTCTCCTCCCTCCCTCTTTCTTTCTCTCTCTCTTTCTTTCTTTCTTTCTTTCTTTCTTTCTTTCTTTCTTTCTGTCTTTTTCTTTTCTCTTTCTCCTTCCTTCCTTCCTTCCTTCCTTCCTTCCTTCCTTCCTTCCTTCCTTCCTTCTTTCTTTCTTTCTTTCTTTCTTTTCTTTCTTTCTTTCTTTCTTTCTTTCTTTCTTTCTTTCTTTTTCTGTCTTTCTCTCTCTCTCTCCTCCCTCCCTCTTTCTTTCTTTCTCTCTCTCTCTTTCTTTCTTTCTTTCTCTGTCTTTTTCTTTTTCTCTCTTTCTTCCTTCCTTCCTTCCTTCCTTCCTTCCTTCCTTCCTTCCTTCCTTCCTTCCTTCCTTCCTTCCTTCCTGTCCTTTTTCGCCCCTGGAGGGGACCCCGCTGGGGAAGAATCTTTCTGCAGGCTGCCCTCCTTCAGAGGGGAGGGGTCTTCAGAACCACTCAGCCTGACATTCCAAGATGCTGTGCCTTTAAGGGGCCAGGCCCCCCCAGGCCAGGCGCAAGGTCTGGGCCAGGGGGTGCCCCAGAGGCCCCGGACCACCCTCCTCCATGGAGCCAAACCCCTCCGGATCTGGGAACGGTGAGTTCCCCTCCCAAAAGGGGGAGGGGTGTGTGCGTTGCCACAGCAACCAACCCACACGGTGGCCTCCAGAGTGGCCCAACTGCCGGGGACCCCCTCCCCACCTGATTCCAACCCTTCCAGCTCTCTGGGATGCCTGCAGATTCCTATGGCAGAGTTGACCCCAGGCCTGGACCGTGGGAGGTTCGGTGGCCTCCCCACCCACTCCCACGAATGGAGACCCTCCTGCCTCCCTCATCAGCCGGTTTCGGTTGCCAACGGATGCTCAGAACCCTTGCTCCTCTGCTTGGGACTTTGGGTGTCTCTCTCAAGCCCAGTCTGGGTTTGTTTTTACTCAAACCATGGTTTCTTTTAAAAAAACAAAACTTGGTTTAGCAAACTGGGGGCATGGGGGGTGAACAGGACCCCATCCTCATCCTCTTTCCAACCCACCAGGATCCAAATGAATTCAGTGTCCTTTCTAATCACGTCCATTGAGTTGAAGGGTTTTTATTTGAAACAGATGCTTTCATTCAGTTTGGTTTCAAAATCTTCAATTTTTTTTCCAGTTACGGGGTGGAGCCTGTTTTAACTCGCACGGGTGCCCCGTTCGGTGGTGGGGTAGTGAATTTATTGATTTTTATTTTATTTGTTTGTCAAACGTGTACAAGATAACAAGTAGAGGGACGAACAGAAACATCAACAAAGGAAGTAAATACAGAGAAATAGGGACAGTAAGACATGGACGGTAGGCACGCTTGGTGCGCTTATGCACACCCCCTACTTATGCCCTATAACCCCTGGAAAAGAATTTCCTGGATGTTTGGGGTGTTGCATTTAGGGTCAAATTTGAGAGAGTAGCAGGTAAATACAGGTAGCTTTCGATTCCCGGCCGGAATAGAGCCCAAATTTTCAGTTGCTAAGTGAAACAGTTAGGTTTTTTATATGTATACTATATGTATATGTGTATGTGTATGTGTACATATACTATATACTATATGCTATATGCTATATACTATATGCTATATGCTATATACTATATACTATATATGTATGGCATTCAGCTTTGTTCGTAAGTACCCGCGAAAACTTAAGAAAACTTAAGAAAACATATATACTATATAGTATATACTATATACTATATAGTATATAGTATATACTATATACTATATACTATATACTATATACTATACAGAAGCCTGATGATGGCAGATGAGATTCTGCTGAAACGTCGCTACAACTTTAAAAGCACAACTACAATGACATGGGAAAATACCCGAACAAAGCTGAATACCCCATACACACACACACACACACACACACACACACACACACACACACACACACATATATATATATATATATATGGGGTATTCAGCTTTGTTCAGGTATTTTCCCATATCAATAGTTTTATTTGGGTTTTCACAAAACATAATACAAATAAAATATCTTTTTTTGAGAACAGCATGATCCCTTCTCCATACAGACATAAACTCAGTTACATATTCATCTTTATATTCTATTCCATATCTTATAATTATTTTAGCATTTTCAGTTATATATATTTTTTCCAAGTTTCAATATCTAATCATTATTTTTATACTTTAGTCTGTCCTGTGAAACTGTTAGCTTTTCATGACATGTAGATGTGTACATCCAAACTAGACGTGTGTTGTTTCTCTGCGTCATATAATACATAATTTTGTATTTATTTATTTAGCTATGCTTACGTAGTATACATTGGAGGCGGCGACCCTTTGAGAGCTGAAGGGCCATGAATTTTTCATTTTAATGTATACTGATTAGCGCACATTCAAAGGGATAATAAAGTTATTCCAACTCTGTTATTCTGTGATTCAGAAGTCGTGGGAAGCTTTCAAGAAGAGACTGGGCTGCCCTCTGTCAGAAATGGTGCTTGGGTTGGGGTGGGTTGGGGTTGGACTAGATGACCTACAAGGTCCCTTCCAACTCTGTTAAATCTGTTAGTTTGGTCAGCTGTCCCAGAATCACATGTGGTGGTTGGTTTCTGCTTCATGAATAAAGGGAACTTTTCTTTCCAATCAGCCTCCCAGTATCATTTTACTCCCAGTATCTTTCTGGAACTGAACCCAGATAGATTTTCCCTTTCAACAGGTTTTTTTTGGGTGGGGGAACGAACGTCTTCTGGGTCCCGAATTCACAGCCTTTTCTCAACCCCTGTCCAGGGGTGGGATTCAAAATTTTAACAACCGGTTCTGTGGGCGTGGCTTAGTTGGTGGGCGTGGCTTGGTGGTCATGTGACTGGGTGGACATGGCTTGCTGGTCATATTATTGGCTGAGTGTGGCCAACTCAGCATCACTCACTTCGAGGCACGCATCTCCTTGCCTGGTCTCTTGTGACTGTGACGATGTTGCAACAGTCATAAGTGTGAAAAACGGTCATAAGTCACTTTTTTCAGTGCCATTGTAACTTTGGTCACTCCACACAAGCAAAGTACCAGGAAAGGAGGGGAAAAAAACTCCAGAGAAGTTCCTGAAACAGGAAGTCTAGTCTTGCCAAGAATGTAATAAGGATTAACGGAGAGGCTGTTTCTGTAAGCAACACCAGAATGTTTCCTTCCTGCCTTCCTAACAGGATTAGCCCTGTAATTTCTTCTAACAACCGGTTCTCCCAACTGCTTAGAATGTTAACAACCGGTTTTGGCAAATAGGTGCGAACTGGTAGAATCCCACCCCTGCCTCTGTCCCAATTCTTCTTCCTTCCCTTCTTCAGCCCAGATGCATGTGCGGAAGGATGAACTTGATTCCCTGCAAGAGACAAAGGATGCCGAGCTGGGCCAGGTGGCCGAGGACCTGCAGGAGGCCAACGAGGAGATCCAGAGCCTACGGCTGGAGGCGGAAGAGGCGGCCGCCGTGCACGAGAACGAGATCGCCAGCTTGCAAGAAGAGCTCTGCCGGATGAAAGCCGAGCTGGAGAGAGTCCAACGGATCCACAACGAGTACGAAATGGAGCTCACCACCCTGCGGGCTGAACTCCGGATGATGCAGAACTTGGCCGCCGAAAACAGCGGTGGCGCTAGCGAAATCCCCCTCCGGGAGCAACGGCTGTCCAGCCCGAGCCAGGAAATAGCTCGGCTCCAAGGTACCTCTTTTTTTAAAAAAAAAATTGGGGTAACTACCCCTCTGTTATGCATTTATTTTTTAAAAAATATGTGTACTGTGTTTCCCTGAAAATAAGACCCAATCTTATATTTTTTTTGGCCACCAAAAAAAGGCACCAGGTCTTATTTTCAGGGAATGTCCTCCACTGACTATCCTCACTTGTGTGCGTTGCTCCCGGCCTCCTTTTCACTGTTTGAGGCCTTCAGGAACTCCTCCTTCTGTGGCCAGCAAGGCTTTCCTGAAGGCCTCTGCAGCCGGTAATGGAGCTCTGGATTGATCCGGAGGTCTTTAGGAAAGCCTTGCCTGTTGTGGTTCGCCGGCAGCAGGTGTGGACGGCTGAGGTCTCGGAGAGAGAGGACTCGGATGAGGGGCCTGCGTGGGATGCAGGGATGGGGCCAGGACCCATCAGGGAGTGGAGTGCTGCTTTCGGGGCTTGTGGAGGCTGGCAGCAGTGAGGAAGAGCACCCCGAGGAGCCTGTGCCAAGTGCATGTGCACAGAAGGAAAGAGCAGCTGCAGCAGCACGGGTGACTCGGGAGTAAGGCTGCAAGGCAATCTCTCAAGAGATAAAAGCCAGCTGAGAAACCGGAGTTCTTTGCAGGAAGCAAAGACGTTTTTGCACTCAAGCCTTGTGGACGTTCGGACTATCTTGGTTGGTGTTTGGAGACTCTTTGTGTTTGAAATATTCCTTGGCAACTTTACCTCGTGTTCTTGGCAGCCTTGCACCACCTTGGCAAGGCTCGTTCTTATCAGAGGCAGTTAGTCTTTAATAACATTTTACTGAGAATGAACGGAATTCACAGCGAAGCATCGAAAAGGATTTGCTTTTATCTCTGTTTGGTGTTCTTTTTGCTATGAACCAGGCTTGGGTCAGAACATTGCCAGCCTTGCTGGCTGCAGAAGGAAATGGGCTGGCAAGACAGGTGTCAGGATATCATCTGGCCAGTTTTTCATATTTTGGGTGGGACTAGAACTCCCAGTTTCCTGGCTTCCAGCCTGGAACCTTCGCCAAACTGCCTTAAACATTCAATCTCTTCAGAAAGATGCGTTTCGCTAGATAGAACTCTATGATGAATGTTGGGATGTTTATAATCTGGGTTCAGTTTGGCTCGGCAGGGACGAGAGAGAGTTTATAGAGTCCTAGGGCTAGAAGGGACCAACCGGGCTGTATGTGTGCTGGGGGAGGGTTGGTGGGTGGTTGGACTAGAAGACCTCCCGGGTCTCTTCCGACTCTGGTCACTCCGCAGGACCGTGGCTTCCTTTCGATTCTGCCCTTGTGCTTTTGCAGGTGAGCTGGACACCACGAAACTCCAATACTCGGATCTGAAAGAAGAATTCCAGATTTTGCAGGCGAGCAACAAGATTATGCTCCACCAGCTGGAGAAGCTGGAAGCTCTGAAATACAAGTAGGTTCGGACGGTTCTGCTCCGGGTGTGGCTGCTTCGCCTGGAGATGGACGAGAACGAGGTGCCCCGAGATGTGGGGGTGGGGGCGGGGAGGAGGAAGACGGGCTACGGGGAGATCTCGCCAGGTCGGGGGTGTCAAACTTGCTTTCCTGGAGGGCCGCATCAGGGTTGTGTTGGATCTTGAGGAGGGCCGGGGTGGGCGTGGCCAGCATGACATCACTTGTGTGTGTGTGTGGGGCACCTGGGGTGGCCAGAGCACTCTGCCAATGAAAAACGGGCTCCCAAGTTCCGTTTTCGGCTGGGTTGGCCTCCGGCAACTCACTCCCAGCGGAAATGGACCCGGTGTGTGTGTGTGTGTGTGCGCGCGCACGCGCAGAGGTGGTCTTCAGCTGGTTCTGACTGGTTCTCCAGGAGAACCAGTAGCGGAAATTTGGAGTCGTTTGGAGAACCGGCCGTTCCCACCTCAAACTGGCCCCGCCAACCCCATCTCTCTTCTCCGCCTCCCATTGAGTCCCGGCTGATCGGCTGGGTCTCCTTTGGTTGCCCCGCACAGGAGAACGGAGCTGGAAAGCAGGTTAGAGGGGTGGGGAGCAAAGGGGGATTTTGCAGTAATCTTCTCCTGCCATGCCCACCAAGCCACGCCCACAGAATGCTACGCCCACCAAGCCACGCCCACAGCTGATTGGCTGGGCCTTCTTTGGTTGCCCTGCACAGGAGAACGGAGCTGGAAAGCAGGTTAGTGGGGTGAGGAGGAAAGGGGGATTTTGCAGTAATCTTACCCTGCCACGCCCACCCAACCATGCCCACCAAGCCATGCCAACACCCACCAAGGGTCAGGATTCTGACATGCATCTCTAGCCGCATCTCTCAGAGTGGAAAAAAAAAATCAATTTATTAGGTGTTTCCTGGTGGCAGCTGACTCTGAGACACATCATTCATTTCCCCCTTGAACCCTGGTCTTCCCCCACGCCCCCTGGATGTATATTCTCCAATGGGACACATCCACAGCCAAGACCCATCAATCATGCTTTCCAGTAATAATCTTGTGTGCCAAGAGCTTCGGCTGCCTAACAAATTATCTGAAGCATTTAAGGAATGCACTGCTTTCCCTCCTCCCTTTCTGCTGGCAACTAAAAAGACCAAAGGAGTATTTTTTTAGTTGACACCAAGCCGCACCGCACCCACCGAGCCATGCCCACAGAACCGGTAGTAAAAACATTTACGAGCTCTGTTTTTGCTGGCCCTGCGGCCTAGTCCTTCTCTGTTTCCAGGGCGGTCCTGTGGGCCAGATCTAAGCAACCCATAGGCCAAATCCAGCCCTTGGGCCCTGAGTTTGACACCCATGGGTTAGAGCATGCCACAAACCAGGAATGGCCGTGGATGAATGTCAGGACTTGCAGGTATCCAAAACCACCCTCGAGGGAATGGCATTGATACAGGTAGTCCTCAACTTAACAACAGTCCATTTAGTGACCGTCCGAAGTTATAACGGCACTGAAAAGTGCGACTGGAGACTTGTTTCTCGCACTTATGACCGTTGCAGCATCCCCGTGGTCACGTGATCAACAGTCTGACTCTCGGCCGCTGGCTTCTATTTACGACGGTTGCTAGCGTCCCCGGGGTCACCCGATCACCTTTCGTGACCTTTGGATGGGCAAAATCAATGGGAGAAGCTGGATTTGCTTCACGAGCGTGAGAATAACTTAACCAGGGTGGTGGTTCCCTTAACCACCATGGCGGGAAAGGCCGTAAAGTGAGACATAGCTTACTTAACCACGGTCTCGCTTAGCAATGGAAATTCGGGGCTCCGTTGAGGGGTTGTAAGGCGAGGACTACCTGTATGTCATTCACATGACGGGACATGGGTTGTGTTGTGGCCTGTCAGCCACAGCCAAATCAGAGGAGGTGAAGGAAGCGGAGTGGGAGTCAGGTCAGCATCAGGGCAACCTGAGAGCTCCGAGGGGGAAGAGAGAGAGAGAGAGAGAGAGAGAGAGAGAGAGAGGCGGAGCCTGGGCCGTCCATCAGCTTCCGATGGAGAGTCAACAGCCCCCAGGTCTGGAGGTGGCTGATGAGGAAGAGGAGGAACAGCGGGGTCCAGTGCCTGACACGCAAAAGCTCAAAAGGCAGAGGAGAGGAGAACAGTGGAAATCTATGAGCCGGCCCTTGGGATGGAAGAGCCACCACTACTACTAGCGAAGGCCCACCCGAGTTCTGGGGATAAAAGGCAGAGGGCGGAGACAAATAGGTGAGGCAGACAACTATTCATCTCCCGACGAACAGACGGACTTGTCAGCCTGCGGTGAGACAGAAAGTTTTTGCCGGTGCTCCTAATAAAGAAATCTTTGAGTTCACTCCAGAGGGTTTGTCGTGTTTGGGGATCTGGGTCAGAACAGGTTGAGAGGAGAAGGACGACACGCCTTCTGCTCCAGGAGCGCTAAAGGTTGAAGGCAAGTGGCTTTCTGTGTGTGGGGGCGGATTCTGGGCGTTGAAGTCCACCAGTAGTCAAGTTGCCCATGGTTGGAAAGCCCTGACTTGAGCCGATCTCCCGCAGCAAGTACCGAAACAGGACGGATGAGTCGCCATCTCTGGAGTCCATCTCTCAGTGGCCCTCGGATCGCCGCTACTCCCTCATGAAGCAACCCACCAACCAGAAAGGCAGCTGTGTCTCCTTCTGGTCAGTGGAAATTGTGGGCGTCGCAAGCGACTACAACGAAGAAGAGAGGATGGAAAAGGTGGAAGAGGAGAATGAGCTAGACGTGTCACACCAGCTGGCGGTGGAGGAGGAGGAGAAGGTGGAAAAGGTGGAGAAGGTCCAGAACCAGGTATTTCTTCATGCTATAGGGCATTTATTCTTTTCCTGGGTTCTCTCTCTCTCTCCTATCTATCTATCTATCTATCTATCTATCTATCTATCTATCTATCTATCTATCTATCTATCTATCTATCTATCTATCATCTATTGATCTCTATTTATCTATCTACCTACTTATTCATCTATCTATCTATCTATCTATCTATCTATCTATCTATCTATCTATCTATCTATCTATCTATCTATCTATCTATCTATCTATCTATCTATCTATCTATCTATCTATCTATCTATCTATCTATTCATCTATCTATCTATCTATCTATCTATCTATCTATCTATCTATCTATCTATCTATCTATCTATCTATCTATCTATCTATCTAATCTATCTATCTATCTATATTTGGTCTCTGTCTGTCTCTCTCTCTCTCTTTCTCTCTCTTATCTATCTATCTGCCTATCTATCTATCTATCTATCTATCTATCTATCTATCTATCTATCTATCTATCCATCCATCCATCCATCCATCCATCCATCTATCTGTCTACCTATCTATCAATAGTGCATTTACTTATTCAATTGATTTTATTTATTTATCTTTTTATTTAATTGATTTTATAGATTTTGTAGTTTCCTTATTTAGTTATATTATAGTGTATTCATTTATTTATTTTATAGTGTATCCATTTATTTAATTGATTTTACGGTGTATTTATTTATCCTTATTTAATTGATTTTATAGTGCATTTATTTAGTGATTTTAGTGTATTTTCTATCATCTAAGTATATTTATTCATTTAATTGATTTTATAGTGTATTTATTTACTTAATTGATTTTATAGTGTAATTTAGTGATTTTATAGTATATTCATTTATTTTATAGTGTATTTTCTATGGTATTTATCAATCTATCTATTTCATAGTGTACTCATTTATTTAATTGATTTTACAGTGTATTATCTATGTATTGATTTTATAGCATATTTATTTAATTGATTTTATAGTATATTTATCTATTTAATTGATTTTATGGTGTATTTATTTAGCGATTTTATAGTATACATTTATTTTATAGTGTATTTTTATGCTATCTATCTATCATATCTATCTATCTATCTATCTATCTATCTATCTATCTATCTATCTATCTATCTATCTATTTCATAGTGTACTCATTTATTTAATTGATTTTAAAGTGTATTTATGTAGTTATTTTATACTGCATTTATTTATTTATTTTATGGTGTCTTTATTAATTTTATGGTGCGTTTATTTAATTGATTTATACGGCCACGCAAAGTCGGTAGCTGGCATAACTTTAAAACCACAACGATAACCAACAAGACAAAAAAAGAAAAAGAAAAGAAATGCAGACCAGAACCCTCTAACACTCAGGCTAACCCACAATCAATCAGCAGGCTGACAATTGCAGGTAGTCCTCGACTTACAACAGTTCATTTAGTGACCATTCGAAATTACGACGGCACTGAAAAAAGTTGTCAGCATTCCAGAAAATCTCCACTCCAACAAATAACTCCGAAACAGGCATCTTCCCAAAAGTTCGGTTTTATTTGGATAGTAAACTGGCACATCTGGAAAATCCCAAATCTGTAAGTTCTAGGTTTCCTTACAATAAGGAAAAAATTACAAATCCACCCCCTGCCCCCATCATGGCATCACGTGCCCCAATCGCCATCTGTCCCAACTTGAGACGTCCTCTCCACCAGGTGCAGAAATAACATGACCTTGAATTAGAAAAATAATGTTGTTATGTCTAACTACATACACTCCAAGAAATTCCCCCCTCCCATTTTCCCAGTCTCAGGAATGTGGAAGCGTGGAAGCGTCTGGTGCTCATATGGCTTTCAAAGCTGACAGGTGTCCCCCCTTGAAAAAAATCACGTCCTGGAAAATGCAATAAACAAAACACAGCAAGGGGTTAAGGCATTGTCACCTTCCAAAGCTGACGAAAGGGGCTTTACCACACAACCGTTGCAATCTTCCCAGGGTCAGGTGATCAAAATTCAGAGGCTCGGCAAACTGGCTCTTGTTTATGATGGTCGCAGTGTCCTGGGATCACGTGGTCTCCATTTTGTGACCTTCTGATCAGCGAAATCCTTGGGGAAGCCAGATTCACTTAACAACCGGGTGACTTGACTTAACCTTTGCAGTGATTTACTTAAGGACCATGTCAAGGAAGGTTGTACAACGGGGGCGGAGCTCAGTTCACAACTGGTCCTGCTTTTTAGCAGCTGAGGAAACGTTGGGTTTGATTGTGGTTATAAGTCGAGGACTACTTGTATAATCAGGCTCAGCCAGTACCTGCCCCCCGCCATACCCGGTCCAAGGCCTTATGGAAGGACAGAAAAAGAGACAGGCCACCTGAATCTCGGGGGTCCAAAGAGCCGGCGAGGTGACCCAGAAGGCACGTCTCCTGGACGCCACCAGCTGATGTGGCTTCCAAGTAGGATCCTGGAGGTTGTCCACCCCGTCAGCCCTTGTGAGATGGGTGTTGACTACGACATCTATTTGTCTCCCCCTCTGTCTTTTATTCCCAGAGCTCGGGGTGGTTCTTCCATCCCAAGGGCCGGCCCATAGATTTCCACTGCTCTCCTCTCCTCTGACTTCTGTACATCTACGCATCAGGCACTGTACCCAGCTGTTCCTCCTCCTTCCGCATCAGCCACCTCCAGACCTGGACGCTGTTGACTCTCTGTCAGAGGGCGGATGGATGGCCCAGGCTCCACCCCTCTCTCTCTCTCTCTCTCTCTCTCTCTCTGCCAGCTCCATTTCCTCTTCCCCCTTGGAGCTCTTAAGTCGCCTTGATGCTGGCCCGAACTCCCACTCCACCTCCTCCTCTGATTCAGCTGCTTAAGGGGCTGGGGGCTGACGGCCCCCAGCTATGGGTGTCCCGCAAGGGACTTTGGTCCTGTGAAACTTTGGGGTGGGTGAGGAAAACTCTTCCAATAGATCAGTTGCCAAAGTAGGAGACCCTTGAAAGAAAGAGTGAAGATCCAACATGAGGGGTTGAAGAAGGCATCAGGGCCTTCAAGTTCTTTAGGAGAACCAGAACGTTTTCCTGGTCGCTTGTCTAGAACTTGGACAAAAGTGATGGGTGGAGCGGGTGAGGTGACTGGGAAGCCACCTCAGAAGAGCTGGTGATGGAGCCAGGTGACCCTTCCTTTCCCGCCCTCTTCTTGCCCTACCAGGGCAACATGTCCCAGTGCACTCTGGGTGAAATGGAGAACGAGGACCAGGCTTGCTCCCAAGACCTAGATTTTAAGAAAAGACCGAGAAGGAGGAGAGAATCCGATTTCCGGAAGGTAGGAAGAAGAGGGCAAGAGAGAGGGAGGGGCAGGTCAGCTTAAGGGTGGAGAAGGATCAGCTTATCCTAGATGTTTCTTGGGCTCATCTGAAGACCTCAGCGAGAGCTGTCTTCTAGTTGGGGGCCAACTTTGCAGAGCAGTTATGAGATGAGAGAAAGAAGAACAGAGAAGTATTACAAAAGAACTGAGTGTTCCCATGGAGAGGGACTCACTGTTGCTTAAAAACATCCAAGGTCCTTCAACCCTATGATTCTAGGAGAAGAGATGGGACATTCAAGAACTTTAGGAAGACCAGAAAGTTCTCCTGGGTTGTCTAGAACTTGGAGGAAAGAGGGAGAGGCCCAAACTTGAATTGAGGAGGAATTTCCTTGACTTGGGTAAAACGGTGGACGCTCCATAACTGGCGTGGTCTTCAAGAAAAGAAGGGACGGTCATTTGTCCAGCATGGTAGGAAGGTCCCTGCCTTGGACAGGAGGCTTGACTAGAAGACTTCCAAGGTCCCTTTAACCCCATGATTGTATGAGAGGGGATGGGACATTCAAGAAATTTAGGAGGACCAGAAAGTTCTCCTGGGTTGTCTAGAACTTGGAGGAAAGAGGGAGAGGCCCAAACTTGAATAGAGGAGGAATTTACTTGACTTGGAGAGCTCTTGGGTAAAACTGTGGACGCTCCCTAACTGGCGTGGTCTTCAAGAACAGAAGGGACGGTCATTTGTCCAGAATGGTAGGAAGGTCCCTGCCTTGGGCAGGAGGCTTGACTAGAAGACTTCCAAGGTCCCCTTTAACCCTATGATTGTATGAGAGGGGATGGGACATTCAAGAAATTTAGGAGGACCAGAAAGTTCTCCTGGGTCATTATCTAGAGTAGACCTTTGAAGGCAGACAAAGATACAGGTGGGGAGGACGGGATGATAGAAAAGCCACCTCGGGAGAGATGGTGATGGAGCTATGAGATGCTTCCTCTCCCATCCTCTTCTTGTCTGCCAGGGCTTTGTGGCCCAGTGGAATCTTCCAGAAATGGAGAGAGAAGACCAGTTTTCCAACCAAGAGATGATCACTAAGAGAAAATCGAGGAGGAGAGAATCCCTGAGAGAAGGGAAAGAAGATTGGAGGGAGAGAGGAAGGAACACAGAGTTTCTTCTTGAGCAAGATCTCAACGAAAGTTCAGAGAGGGAAAGGCAGGTAAGCAGGTAACGGTGGAGAAAGATCAGTTCAGGCCTATCCAGGGTGGTTTCTTGGACACAGGTGAGGGCCTCAGTCTTGCATCTTGAGCAGGGACATCGTGGTGGCCAACCTCGTAGAACGTAGAGAGACAACCATCCTCTGAAGTAGCAAAGAGCCATCCTTGCTAGGTCCTTATGGGTCAGTCAAGTTGGAAGGTTTTCTAGCCTAGATGATGGATATCAAGTAATTGGATGTTCGTCTTCAAAGAGCGTCCCAAACCAGCTCTGGTTCTTGCGGACTCAGGAATTCTGGAAGTTGGAAGTCCACAAGTCATCAAGGGGTCATCGTTTCCCCACCTCTGCTCTTAGAAAGTGGTTAAAGGAAGGAACTGAGTAGGCTCGGCTAAAAGAAGAGAAATTGAAAGAGAGGGATGATAACGTCTTCTGGTCGCTGAGGAGATCTTCCAGGGACCAGGGAGACAATGTATGCTCCAGAGAATGAGTCCTCAACCTTGGCCACTTTAAGCCTGGAGGACTTCAACTCCCAGGCGTTGAAGTTCTCCAGGCTTAAAGTGGCCAAGGTTGGAGTCCCCTGCTCCGGAGCACCTGAGGGTAAAGATGAGAACCCATGACTGGAAGGAGTACAAACTTGAATGGAGGAGGAATTTCCTGACTTGGATAGTTATGAAAGGAAGCTATGGGTGATCCATCGCTGGTGGCATTCAAGAAAGGAGTGGACAACATTTGTTTTAAAAACCAATAAAAATTTATTTATAAAAGAAAAATGAAAAAAAGAATTAAAAAAAGAGAAAGGAACGGACAACCACTTGTCCAAAACGGTCAAGGGTCTCCTGTTTGATCAGGGGGTTGGACTAGAAGACCTCCAAGGTCCCTTCCAACTCCATGATTCTACATTCTACTTAGGAGAACGAAGGAGAAGTTTTCTATCAGCGAGAACAATTAACCAGCGGAACAGCTTTGACGTCAGTAAGTTGTAAGGGCTCCATCAGTGGAGGTTTTCAAGAAGTGACCGGATAGCTACTGGTCCCAAATGGGAGAAGGCCTCCTCCTTCACCAACCCCAGAGATGTCGGCCAAGTGGCACAGCCAACCCCCTCACCCCTCACCCCCTTGTAGGACCAGTGTGGCAGCTACGCCGTACACATCCGTGTCAGCCGGTCAGCCGCGGAGGGCTCTCGGCGAGTCCCGCCTTGACGGCTCTCCTTCTCGGTTTTTGGCAGCATGACCAAGCACAAC
This sequence comes from Pseudonaja textilis, assembly GCF_049901715.1. Taxonomy (NCBI): domain Eukaryota; kingdom Metazoa; phylum Chordata; class Lepidosauria; order Squamata; family Elapidae; genus Pseudonaja; species Pseudonaja textilis. The sequence continues at coordinate 74,344,546 of NC_141994.1, forward strand.
ACGACCTGCGGGAACTGGAGGGAAGATACCACCAAAGCCAGTTTGAGCGAGAGCAGCTTCAGGAGGAACTGCGGCTGTGCAGGGAGGAGATCGAAAGGCTGAACGGCAGCATCCCGACAGGAGGACGGGTAAGGCCAGTTGCACCCCCGCCCCCTCCCCCCACCATCCCCCTGGGCCATCTCTGGGACTGAGGGGGTCTTCTCGTCATGGTTGCTGTCAGGGCTCCAACCCACCCACCCCCGTTCAAATCGTAAGTCTCTAGCCGCATCTCAGAGAAAAGAAAATTGATTTATTAGGAGCGGCCATGTTGCCGTTAGCTGGGTGCAGCCGATACTAAAATACATCGTTCATTTCCCCCTTGACCCTGGTTTTCCCCCCACCCCCCTGGATGTATATTCTCCAATGGGACACATCCATAGCCAAGTGTCATCAATCATGCTCTCCAGTAATATTCTTGCGCTCCGACAGCTTTGGGCTGCCAGGGTGATTATCTAGGCACTTAGGGAATGCACTGTTTTTTCCTCTACTCCCTTTTTCTGGCAGCTAAAAAGACCAAAGGAGTCTCTTTTTAGTTGACAGTTGCATTCAGAGGCCTGTCTTAACTAGAGGTCCTCCATGTTGGCCGTTCCTAAGGAGCGAGATCCAGAGATCAAATACTCCGACAAAGTAGCAGGGTGTTCTTGGTGGCGTCTGAGCCCGGTGGTTTTCTTCAAGATGTTTTGTTGGCCAAACTTGGTTTTATTCATTTAGTGCAGGTGTCGGCAACCCGTGGCTCTGGAGCCACATGCGGCTCTTTGGGCCCTCTGCGGTGGCTCCCTGTTGGGTGATCCCTCCGCTGGCTGGCCCCGCCCCTCACCCTCCACTCCTGGTCAGTTCTTGCCTGGCCTGAGAAAGTAAAACACACAAAAAAGAAATGGGAGGAGGGAGAGAGAGAGAGAGAGAATGAAAGAGAGAGAATGAGGGAGAGAGAATAAGAGAGGGAGAGAGAGAAAGAGAGAGGGAGAGAGCGAGAGAGAAAGAATGAGGGAGAGAGAGAGAATGAGAGAGAAAGAATGAGGGAGAGAGAATAAGAGAGGGAGAGAGAGAATGAGAGAGAGGGAGAGAGGGAGAGAGAAAGAATGAGTGTGAGAGAGAGAATGAGAGAGAGAGAATGAGGGAGAGGAGAATAAGAGGGGAGAGAGAATGAGAGAGAGGGAGAGCGAGAGAGAGAAAGAATGAGGGAGAGAGAGAATGAGAGAGAGAGAATGAGGGAGAGAGAATAAGAGAGGGAGGAGAGAGAGAATGAGAGAGAGGGAGAGAGCGAGAGAGAAAGAATGAGGAGAGAGAGAGAATGAGAGAGAGAGAATGAGGAGAGAGAATGAGTGAGAGAGAGAGAGAATGAGAGAGAATGAGGGAGAGAGAATAAGAGGGAGAGAGAGAGAAAGAAAGAATGAGAGAGAGAGAGAGTGCAAGAGAGAGAATGAGGGAGAGGGAGAGAGAGAGAGAGAATGAGAGAGGGAGAATGAGAGAGGGAGAAGAGAATGAGGGAGAGAGAATAAGAGGGGAGAGAGAATGAGAAAGACAGAGAGAGAGAAAGAATGAGTGAGACAGAGAGAATGAGGGAGAGAGAATAAGAGAGGGAGAGAGAGAAAGAGAGGAGAGAGAGAGGGAGAGGGAGAGAGAGAGAGAGAGAATGAGTGAGAGAGAGAATGAGAGAGGGAGAATGAGGGAGAGAGAATAAGAGGGAGAGAGAGAATGAGTGAGAGAGAGAGAATGAGAGAGGGAGAATGAGGGAGAGAGAAGAAGAGAGGGAGAGAGAGAGAGAGAGAGAGAGACCCGTTTCCCACATAAAACACCGGGAGCCACAAAACTGTGACAAGGTGGGAGTGATGTTGAGTTGGCCACGCCCACCCAGGTGTTGAGGCTCCTGGTGTTTTCTGTGGGAAACAGGTCTAAATGGCTCTTTTGCGTGCTTAAGGTTGCAGACCCCTGATTTAGCGCATGGCAAGCACCACGCACTTATAGCAGTTCCAATGTTAATGTCCAGTCCACCCAGCCATTCAAGGACCGGGTGGTCTATGTTGGAAAAAAACCACAGACGTTGGACCAGTGTAAGCTTCTTGGTGGGCATTGGGACATAGTGGGATGGGTATTTTGTCAAGGAGCCCCCCCCCCAGTCACACTGAGGGGGTAGAGGCAAGTCCCTACTTAAACAAGGTGTCCTGGCAGACACCATGTTGAGTACGGATTCTGTTCAGAGTTGACCAGTGCTGGTGAGGAAGGTTGAAATCTGACACCTTCTGTGTGTAGGGTCAACTACGTAACTGCCTGTATCTGGGTGTTCAGCAACCCATTGGACTTTCTACCCAAACTAGGTAATGTCACCAGGGCTAGAATGGAAGGGGGTTTGTGGAAAGGAGGGAGGAGGAGGAGGAGGAGGAGGAAGACAATGAGGAGGAGGAGAAGGAAGAGAGGAGGAGGAAGAGCGGAGGAGGAGGCTGAGGTCCTTGATACTCTCTGAGCTTGGTGTTTTTCTTGTAGATGTTTTATGACCCAAACTAGGTACTGTCATCAGGGCTAGAATGGAGGGGGGTTTGTGGAGAGGAGGAGGAGGAGGAGGAGGAGGAGGAGGAGGAGGAGGAGGAGGAGGAGGAGGAGGAAGGATGGAGAGTAGTAGTAGGAGGAGGTTGAGGTCCTTCGTGCTCTTTGAGTTTGGTGGTTTTCTTGTAGACGTTTTATGACCCAAACTAGGTAATGTTATCAGGGTTAGAATGGAAGGGGGATTGTGTAGAGGAGGAAAGAGGAAGAGGAGGAAGGATGAAGAGGAGGAGGAAGTTGAGGTCCTTCGTGCTCTCTGAGCTTGGTGGTTTTCTTGTAGATGCTCTCTGAGCTTGGTGGTTTTCTTGTAGATGTTTCATGACCCAAACTGGGTAGCATCATCAGGGCTAGTCAACTGAATGACGTAATGAAACGTCTGCAAGGAAACCGCCAAGCTCAGAGGTCACCAAGGACATCTCATTTCAACCCCGAGCTACAAATCCTCTCCTTTCTCGTCAGCATTATGTTCCTCTGGTTTCTTGGTGGAATCCACCATGGTTTATTTTGAGTTCTGATCTCTTGGGACATGGAAATGAAAGAGAACCTGAAAGCCATGGAGTCAAAGACAACCAGTGTTGGTGGCAGTGAAGACAGGGACCTCTTGGTAGAATAACTTGGCCGTTGTGTCTCTTTGGGGTGGTGTTGTGGCCAGATGAGACCACGTGTGGGCCACCAAAAACTGTCTGTGGAGATTCTCAATCATCCAAGTCATAGTTATCCCAAAAGTGTTTTCTTGTTGTTTTTGTTCTCCATTGAAAACATTTTGCTTCTCATCTGAGAAGCTTCTTCAGAGCTTCAGAACTTCTCATCCGAGAAGCTTCTTGGATGAGAAGCAAAATATTTCCAAAGGGGGAAAACAAACCAACAGAGAATGTCCATTTGTCTTTGGGGAAATAAAAAAGCACCTTTCTCCATGTTGAGGGGTCAAGGAGTAGATGACCAACAGGTACGGATTCTCTATTGAGTTGCCCCTATTGTGCCTGTCGTGTCGAACGTTCTGGGCACCACAATTCGAGAAGGAGGCTGAGGAACGGGAAAGAGGGGCAGACCAGAGCAACTCGGATGGTGTGAAGGGTTCGGAGATGAAATCCCATGAAGATCAGTTGAAGGAACCGGACTCGTTTAGCCTAAAGAACAGAAGATCAAGAATCTTCCAGTCCTTGAAGGATTGTCCCAACGAACAGATCTTCTCTAGGACACCTGAAGGTCTGAGGGATGGTCCAACTGAGGGAAGGTGGATCTCTCCTTATTAAGCATCCATCTTGTTTTTTGGGGGTTCTTCTCTTGGGTGATCTGGAGGGAACCTCCCCACTGGTGGTGGGATTCAAATTTTTTTTACTACTAGCTCTGTGGGTGTTGTGGCTTGGTGGACGTGGCAGGGGAAGGATATACTCCAAAATCTCCATTCTCTCCCCAGCCCACTAACCTGCTTTCCAGCTCCGTTCTCCTGGGCAGGACAACCAAAGGAGATCCAGCTGATCAGCTGGGACTCAACAGGAGGTAGAGAAGAGATGGGGTTGGTGGGGCCAGTCAGAGGTGGGATTGGCCGGTTCTCCAAACGACTCAAAATTTCCGCTATCAGTTCTCCAGAACTGGCCAGAACCTGCTGAATCCCACCTCTGCTCCACACGGCCTTCAATGGGGCACCCTTCCAAAATCAAGAGGAACGTCTTGAATTGAGAACTGTGGAACCGTTCTGGATCAGGAACCATACCTTGAGTTCTCCCTGGGGCTACCAGAACCTTACAATTGCTACCAAAAACGGCTCTGGCGGCTTCTCATCCCAAGTCCTAGCCCACTTTCCCAAGGGGCCTTTTGGAAACTTGGCGGTCCAGTTCGTCCCCCTCCCCCTCCCAATCTGTTCTCTGCTGACCCCCGCAGCATTTAAACAGGTTTGAAAACTGGTGGGATTGAAATTTTTAAACCGCCGGTTCTGAGGGCGTGTCTTGGTGGGCATGCTTTGTGCGCGCATGCAGAGGGTTTACTACTGACTTTCTCCTGCACTCCTGCACTCCCCCTGGGTGTTAAACAGCTGGTGTGCATGGCAATCCGCTGCGCCGCGCGAAACAGCTGAGCTTCAAACCCAGGAAATAAACTCGGTAGCAGTGGTGGTATTCTACCGGTTTGGCCTGGTTCTGGCGTTCCGGTAGCACTGAAGATCAGCGGGCAGAAAACCGGCTTCTCTCCGATGCTTTGCAGTTGGGTCCACCCACCTGCCCCCTATTCCTCGTTCCTTTTAAACCGCTCAGCTGTTTGAGGCAGTCGCTCAGTTTTTCCTGTTTTCATGCGTGTGCAAAGCGTGTGTTTGGTGCGCGCGTGTGCGATCGCACGGGTTGCGTGAGTCGTGCGATCTCACCTCTGCAGCCATGCCCACCAAGCCACGCCCACAGAACCGGTGGTGGGAATTTTTTGGAATTCCCACCCCTGGTCAGTAGGCCCACAGATGATCGTTGGAGCAAACTGGTTCGCTCACAGATGATCCTTGGTGCTACCAGGTCAGCCGAACCGTGCCGAACCGTGCCAAACCAGTAGAATACCACTCCTGCTTTGAAATCCACCAAACATGGCCTAGGTTGTAAGTCCTCTAATCTTTCTCTTTTTCTCTCCTTCCTTCCTTCCTTCCTTCCTTCCTTCCTTCCTTCCTTCCTTCCTTCCTTCCTTCCTTCCTTCCTCCTCCTCCTCCTCCTCCTCCTCCTCCTCCTCCTCCTCCTCCCTCCTCCTCCTCCTCCTCCTCTTCTTTCTTCTTCTTTCTTCTCCTTCTCCTTCTCCTCCTCCACCTCCTTTTCTCCTCCTCTTCCTCCTCCTCCTCCTCCTCCTCCTCCTTCTCCTCCTCCACCTCCTTTTTCTCCTCCCGTCCTCCTCGTCCTCCTCCTCGACTCATTTGGCTTCTGTCTTCTTGGTGGTTTTCATGTCTGGCATTTCACGCTCTTATCCACCCACCCACCCACCCTCCACCCTCCACCAGGTCTCCCCCACCCCGGGCTCTCCCACGATCTCCCTCCCTCTCATAGGACTGATTGTCATAGTGGCTCTGCTCTGGTGCTGGTGGGCTGAGACCTCCTCCTAAAACCCAACCAGGTATTCGAAATCAGCGTTTTGCTTTTCCCTCCCTCCAGCTGTGCTGTGTGTCCGGGCCGCTGCACCCCTTTCCCGACACGCACCGTTTCCTGCCTGCCCCTCTCCGTAGAGGCAATGGGACGGGACCCTTCGCCACAGCCAACTCGCTGCGGGAAAATTCAACAATTCGATTATTTAAGACCGTTGACAAAATACTTTTAAAAATAGTGTGCTTTTTCCTTTAACGAGCATATGTGTTCAGTAAACAGTGCAATTCTGGGTCCATTTAATTATACATCATAATAGCAACAATAATGTTATTTACTTGTATATACTGATATTCCTCCAACTTCTAACAGCTAGCTCTATTATTCTAACCATTGGCAAACCAAATACCACGTTAAAAAAAAAAATTCTACCTCTTCTTTATCCTTTATCTTTAATGTTAACCTATCCATTTCCGCCTGGTCTTATCTTTCTTTTAAATTATATTTTCCTCTTTGGGAATCATTTAAATCTTTGTCATTCCCGTTTCCTTTTGCATCCTTTCTTAAAAAGATTCTATGCCACCGTTTCTTCGATATTACTCTACCTCTCGTCCCATGGCGAGTTGCTTGTAGCCAGTTGGCTACAGCCAGTTGGCCAACTGGAGTTGGCTGCAGCGAGTTGTCCTAGACCTTTAGAGACACCCCACCCATCTCCATGTTGATCCACACACACCCTTCCTTTCCTGCCCCTTCCTCTTCTTCCCTCCCTTCCTCTTTGGGATCACCTGCATGTCCCTCCCTCTGGCTGAGTCGGCGCTGAGCTTGTGTCTTAAGTGGGAATTATTGGCAGTTGGGTGAGGCTCTTGAGGAGCTCTGAGGAGTTCTGGAGTTGTGGGATCTGGGGAGCCAGAGGAGATCCCCCTGGGGGGGGCGGGGGTTAGAGACACCCTCCTTCCTCCCAAGGAACTGACCCGCCCTCTGGGAAACAGATCTTCCGCAAGAATCCCGGCCTGTCATTTTGTGGCGATTACCCTAAGGAGCCACTTGGTGGCGCAGTGGTTCAAACGCAGTATTGCAGGCTAACTCCGATGACTGCCAGCAGTTCGGCAGTTTGATCCTGACCGGTAAAATGATCCTGAGTGGTAAAATGAGGACCCAGATAGTTCGGGGGGCGATAGGCTGACTCTGTAAAACACTTAGAGAAGGCTGGGAAGCACTGGGAAGCCATATATAAGTCTAGGTGCTAAGTAGGAAAGGAAGGAAGGAAGGAAGGAAGGAAGGAAGGAAGGAAGGAAGGAAGGAAGGAAGGAAGGAAGGAAGGAAGGAAGATAAAAGAAGAGCCGTGATGGCACAGTGGTTAGAATGCAGTGTATTGCAGGCTAACTCTGCCGACTGCCAGCAGATCGATCCTGACCGGCTCATGATCGACTCAGCCTCCCGTCCTTGTGAGGTCAGTAAAACAAGGACCCAGATTTTGGGGGGGCTAAAGGCTGACTCTGTAAACCGCTTGAAAAGGGCTGCAGAGCACTGTGAAGCGGTATATAAGTCTACGCGCTATTGCTAGCATATTTATTTTCTATTTGGCCAAGTGTGGTTAGACACACAAGGAATTGGTCTACAGAAGCACTTAGCGTAAAGGTAGCTCTCGACGTAACGGCCACATTTGAACTCAGGACTCCTGTTGCTGAATGAGACAGTTGTCAAGCGGGCGTTGCCCCATTTTATGACCTTTTCTTGCCACCGTCATTAACTGAATCACGGCAGTTGTTAAGATAGGAGCGAGGTTCTTTAAGAAGTGAATCCGGCTTCCTCTATTGGCTTGGTTGCCAAAGGGGATCGCACGACCCCAGGAACGCTCATAAGTGTGGAGTCAGTGGCCAAGCAGGTGACCAGGGGGAAACTACAACCGGTGTAAGTGTGAAAAACAGTGGTAAGTCGGGTTTTTTCCTCGGCTGTTGAAACTGCAAATGGTCACTAAACAAACTGTGGTAAGTCGAGGACTGTTGTGGTTCGCCGGCAGCGGGTGCGGACGGCTGAGGTCTCGGAGAGTGAGGACTCGGATGAGGGGCCTGCATGTGATGCAGGGATGGGGCCAGAACCATCAGGGAGTGGAGCGCTGCCTTTGGAGATTGTGGAGGCTGGCAGCAGTGAGGAAGAGCACCCCGAGGAGCCTGTGCCAAGTGCATGTGCACAGAAGGAAAGAGCAGCTGCAGCAGCACGGGCGACTCGGGAGTAAGGGCTGCAAGGTAATGGCCTCTCCCTGAGGATATAAAAGCCAGCTGAGAGACCGGAGTTCTTTGCAGGAAGCAAAGACGTTTTTGCACTCAAGCCTTGTAGACGTTCGGACTCTCTTAGTTGGTGTTCAGAAACTCTTTGATTTATGGTTTAGGAACTTTATCTGTTGTTCTTGGCAGCCTTGCAAAAACTTGGCCAGGCTCTTTCTTGTCGGAGCTAATGAGTTGGAAGCAGCCTTTTTTATCTGTGAAGGAACAGGATTCGCGAATGAAACAGTAAAAGGTTGTGCCTGGTACCTTTGCCTTGTGTTTGCTCTCCCGGAACCAGGTTTGGGTCAGAACAAGGACTACCTTTCTTTGCAAAACGACAGAATATAAAAACAATACTAATTAGACTAACGCAGCCAGTAAAAGGGAGAAGTGAAAAATAATAACAAAGGGCGTAAGGCCTGACCGAATGCTTAAGCCCAAAATGAACCAAAACAAAGACTTTGCAAATCAAAGAAAGTAGACTTTATATTTGATCCATGTTAAAGTTCTGGGTAAGACATTCCTAGCTCATCACAAAAGACTTGGGAGGAAAATTCTGCAAAATACAGAAAGATGTCCTGTCCTTCTTATAGATGCATCTTATAGATGTTTTTAGTTCTCTAATTACCTTGTAAATCTCTAATCGTGTAATCTAACTAAGGTTTACACATCCTCCTGCAACAGGCAAATTCTTTTCCGGCAGTATTATCTTTTCTGCATTGTCTCCCTAACTGATTATTTTGGCCTTTTGTTAACACCACGGGTCAAAGGTGTGTGGGTGTGACTTTATTTATTTTATTTATTCGTCAACCGCTTACAAGATAATAGGTGTAAGTATAAATACGAGTAAGAATACAGGAAACAGGTACGAATAAATGGGGACAATAGGACAGGGACGGTAGGCACGACAGTGCACTTATGCACGCCCCCTTACAGGTCTCTTAGGAGTGGGGTGAGGTCAATAGTGGATAGTTTGAGGTTAAAGAAGGGGGTTTTGAGGATGTAACAACAGAGTCCGGTAGTGCATTCCAGGCATTGACCGCTCTGTTGCTGAAGTTGTACTTTCTGCAATTGAGTTTGGAGCGGTTTACATTGAGTTTGTATCTGTTGTGTGCTCCTGTATTGTTGCGGTTGAAGCTGAAGTAGTCATTGACTGGTAGCACATTGTAGCAGATCATTTTGTGTACTTCGCTTCAGTCCAACCGTAGGCGGCATAGTTCAAAGTTGTCCAAGCCCAAAATCTCAAGCCTGGTGGTGTAGGATATTCTGTTGCGAGCAGAGGGGTGTAGTAACTCTTCTCGTGAAATACTTCTGGACTCGCTCGATTGTATTAATGTCCGATATACAGTGCAGTTTCCAGATAGACAAGCTGTATTCGAGTGTTGGTTTAGCAAAGGTTTTGTGTGCCCTAGTTAGCCATTCTATATTTCTGGAGGAGAAGCTTCGTAAGATTAGATTTACAACTCTTAATGCCTTTTTGGCAATGCTGTGGCGGTGAGCTCTGGCGCTTAGGTCCTTAGTTACGAGTACTCCGAGGTCCTTGACGGAGTGAGGGTCGTCAACAAGGTCATAATTGCCTTGACCGTTGGAGATAGAGATAGTTATGTGCCAATTCCTGGAAGGAATAGGGATGGTATTTATGGAAGGATCATTTATGGAAGGATTCATGAAGGATTTGTATAATAGGACCATCCATGTTCTTGATATAGGAGGATGCAATTGATCGCAGGCCTATGTTGAACAATGAGTAACTGCATAAGGAAATACATTTACAGCAGGATAGCATATATTTTTCAAGAGGGCAAATATCTACAGCCATGATGGTGAACCAATGGCACGCATGCCACAGGTGGCATACAGAGCCATTTGTGCCGGCACGCAAGCTGCAGGCAAACTTACCTCACCGCGCATGGGCGTACCTCACAGCTGATTTTCGGCCGGTTTGAGATCTTTTTCGGCCTCCCCAAGGCTTGAGGAAGGCTTCTGCAGGCTTCTGCAAGCTTTTCAGGATGAAAACTAGGCCCATTTCATAGCTTCCTGTTTTTTTCTGACGATACCGGAAGTGATGAAACAGGCCTAGTTTTTGGCCTGAAAAGCCTGCAGAAACCTGCAGAAGCCTTCCTCAAGTCTTGGGGAGGCCGAAAAAGGTCTCAAACGGGCTGAAAAATCAGCTGTGAGGCACAGTGCAGGTAAGGGGCGGTGGGGATGTGTGTGGCTGGGGTGTGGGGATTGTGCACGCATGCATAGCGGGTGTGGGGGGGGGGCACATTGCCTTCCGGGTGCTGGCATGCAAGCGCAAATGCATGCATAATTTTTGGCACAGGAGCCCTGAAGGTGAGCCACCACTGGTCTACAGAGTAACTTTCTACTTAATGCTATATTATATTCTACTACATTTCTTTATTCATTATTACTATTCCCTTCAAGGGGACGAATAATAATACTGCAGCCACACCCTGCAGGTTAATTATGAGAGTGCTCACAGCTGTACAGGTAGTCTTTGACTTACGACCAGAATTTCGGTCACTAAGCAAGACGGCAGCCAAGAGTGAGTCACACCTGATATTGCAACCTTTTGGCGGCAGTTGTTAAATAAATCATGGCGGTTGTGATATGAATCACAGGGTCATTAAGCGAGTCTGGCCTCCTGCGTTGACTTTCGTTGTCAGAAGGAAGGTTGTAAAATGGGGCATAATTCACTTAATAAAGGCCTCACTTAGCGACAGAAATTTTGGGGCTCGATTGTGGTCATCAGTCGAGGACTACCTCTAAAATAATAATAATTTAAAAAAAACCCGCGAAGGTACTGAATTGGTGGGACATGCAGGCCATCCTTGTACTTACGACGTCGCAGGGTCCCACTGGTCACTCTTTGCGACTTCCTTGTCCAGCATCTACAAGCAGGGTTAATGCGGGAGGGCTGGCAGCCGATCGTGAATGAAGGCCATCCGATGTCCTCACTTAAAGACGACAGGTGGAATTGCCGTCCGTAAGCAGCGCACGCGTGGGAAAGCTGCGTGGCTCGACAACGGGAATCTGCACCCTGATTGGCCGTCGTTAAACGAGGACCACCCAATCTGCTTTCACGACAAAAAGAGAGAAACCCCTTAATTTTTTTTTTTTTTAAAAAATTTGGTGTTCAAACCAGCGAGCCCCGATTTTGGCACCCTTGTGTTGCAAAACTCCCATGATTTCATTCTTTCACTACTACTTGGTGCACCTTCGGGGGAATGGACAACTTTTGCAGTGTTTATTTAAGTTTGTGGTTGCAACTATGCGGGGAAAGCTGCGACGGATGGTATGCAACCCCACCCCCCCAGCTTGGCCTGGTGGGCAAATTTCCTAGTTTGGGCTTGGAATTTGGGAGAGAGGAGGAGGAGGAGGAGGAGGAGAAGAGGAAGGCGTTGAAGGCATTGAAAGCAGAGGAAGTTGGATTCTTGGGCCGGGGAGAGAAACGAGGCGGAGCAGGAGGTGTGGGGGGGGCTCTTTGCAGCAGAAATGATTTTGATCGATGGTCACGTCCCCGAGTGTCCCCAAACACCAAGCTGGATGGGTGCGGAGTAGCCAACCCTTCAAAAGATAGGCTCAAGACCCAGAAGGCTTTTGACAGCGTTGAAGAACCCCGACTGACCCCACAAGATTGAATTCAAGGTAGAGAACCATAAGGTTTTACACTCAGACAAGGAAACACAAGTCCGTGTGCAGGTATAGGACAGGCGATAACCTGGCTCAACAGCGGTCCTCGGGTGAGGGATCTTGGAGTCCTAGTGGACGATTGGGCAACCGCTTCAAGAGGAGCCAGCCGTGCGCGGCGGCAGCCAGAAAGGCCGAGGCAATCCTAGGCTGCATTTACAGAGGGGTAGAATCAAGATCACGTGGAGTGTTAGTGCCGCTTTATAATTTATTGATTTTTATTTCATTTTATTTTATTTTTATCCATTTAATTTAATTTAATTTAATAATTTTATTAATTTAATTTAATTGAGTTTTGTTTAATTTAATTTAATTTAATTGAGTTTTATTTTATTTTATTTTATTATTTTATTTTATTTTATTTTATTTAATATAATTTTATTTATTAATTTAATTTAATTTAATTTGATTTAATTAAGTTTTATTTTATTTTATTTTATTATTTTATTTTATTATTTTATTTTATTTTATTTTATTTAATATAATTTTATTTATTAATTTAATTTAATTTAATTTAATTTGATTTAATTAAGTTTTATTTTATTTTATTTTATTATTTTATTTTATTTTATTTTAATTTATTTTATTTTATTTTATTTTATTTAATATAATTTTATTTATTAATTTAATTTAATTTAACTTAATTTGATTTAATTAAGTTTTATTTTATTTTATTTTATTATTTTATTTTATTATTTTATTTTATTTTATATAATTTTATTTATTAATTTAATTTAATTTGATTTGATTTGATTTGATTTAATTTGATTTAATTTAATTAAGTTTTATTTTATTTTATTTTAATTAAGTTTTATTTTATTTTATTTTATTTTATTTTATATTTTATTTTAATTTATTTTAATTTATTTTATATTTTATTTTATTATTCTATTCTATTCTATTCTATTCTATTCTATTCTATTCTATTCTATTCTATTCTATTCTAACTTGTGACGGTTTCTCACATGGGCAACAACTGCAGCGTCCCCGTGGTCACGTGATCAAAATTCGGCCGCTTAGCAACTGGCCTGTGTTTTAACTGGCAGTGTCCCAGGATCGCGTCATCCCCTTTTCGACCTTCTGATGAGCGAAGTCCGGGGGCGGGGGGGGGGAATCCAGGTTCACTTAACAGCTGCATTACTCATTTAACAACATCCGTGATTTCCTTAACAATTGTGGCAAGAAAGGTCATAAAATGGGGCCAACTTCAGTGAACCAACTGTCTCCCTTGGCAACAGGGAGTTTGGGCTCAATTGTGGCCGTAACTCGAGGACTGCTTCTACTTAATGGGAGGATAAGCCCCCGGCCTTAAACTGTTGGTGTTGAAATTAAGAAAGCTTCAAGTGAGCCCTAAAGAGAATTGTCTCTCTTTGACCCCCAAATGGTCCTCACAAAGCTAAGATGGATCCCGTGGCCAAAGACTGTCTCAAATTTCAGCCAGGGGTTCTCTGACCGGTTGCTGGGTGCGTGTGACCGTGGTGGGTGTGGCCTAGTCAGCCTCCGGCACCATGGCGGGGACGGGGTAGTGTATTCGCCCACCCAGGGCTCTGGAGGCTTTCCTTGAGCTTCCGGGAGGGTGAAATGGGCCTCTCTGGGCTCCGGAGGCTCTATGGAAGCTGGAAACGGGCCCATTTCTGGCTTTCGTGAACTTCTCGGAGGTCCGTTTTTCAGCCTCGCCGAGCCTCTGTGGGTGCCCTGCGCTTACCTGCATGCAAAATGGGCCGTGTGGGGACTCCTGGGAGGGCCGGGGCGGGGCCAGCCAGGAGTGGGATTTGGGGTTTTTTCCAAACTGCACAGAATCTTAGCTAGGAGGCTCTGCCAAACCCCCGCGAACCTCCAGCAGCCCCACTACCTGATTAGAGGATGGAAGATATGCTTCCATCGGAGGGTTGGGTAGAATGGAGCGGATGATACGCGCCCCTGATTGGCATCACGGCCCCGGTGACCTTGTGTCATGTACGATGTCCTCGTGGCCTGTGCTGGACCCGGAGGGGCCAGGAAAACAGGGTTCGAGATGGCGTCACTGATTCTAGTCTATTGTCTCCTGTCGTGCAGGTCCCCAATGGAGGGATGGCGCCGTTCGGTCTGTTTGTCCTCTGTGCAGCAGGCTTATTATTGTACTCCTGCGTGAAGAAATCCAACGGCAGTGGATCGCTGACTTGAAGACCCCTCCCGGCCTCCTGGTGGAGAGGAACCACACTTGCCACACCGCCCTGCCACCCCAATAGCCCAACTTGGTGACAACCAAGCAACAAGCACTCCCTCCCCACCCCTCGAACCCAACTACACAGAGGACTTCCTGAATCCGGCCCCTGAGATTTTTGGGGGGAAGCACCCACAGCTCGTCTCTTTGGCCAGGACAGGCCCTCCGCTGCCCATCCTCCCTTACTCTCTTTGAACCCCTTTCTTGGCCTGCACTGTACCAGGCCTCACCCTCTTCCCCCCGCAAAAGAGCAGGAAGAGAATCTCATAACTTGGCTTCCACATTGTATCTGATCCAAGCACGTGGCCTCGAATGACGGGACAAGGACGCCGCTGGCTCACCACACCAGAGCACTGTTTCCGGGGGTCTGAAGCTACCCTCTTTCCAAACTGGGGAGGGGGGGGGGAAACACTGGGAATCGTTTGAAAGGGGGATGAATCGAGGTGTGGGTTGAGCCCAAATAAAACGGAGAGTCTCGGTTCCCCCCCAGTACCCTGACCCATTCCCTGGGCATCCTCTCATTTTACCGAACCACTAGCTGATCCCCAGATCTGTCCATTGGAATACATCTGACTCCTGTGAACTTAAATACCGCGTCCATCTCCCGGGACTCCTGTGCTGCATGTGTGAAAACCTACACAGGATGTTGGGCGGGATAACACCACCTCGTTCCAGCAATATTAGAGCCTCTTTTTAACACTGTGATGCTCCAGAAGGGCCGCGGTTGACGGTTCTAATTTTTTCTCCGCGACGCTGCTCGTTTTTGCCCTGCTCAGGATAGGCACAATCTATGCATTTTGTCCACCGACCGTATTCCCGCCTCCGTTTTTTTTTGTGGTCTGGCTGTGCCTCAGTGTTGGACACGATTATCGATGGGCTTCTGAGCTGCGTGTTTTTTTCTGTGTACGTGTGAGTGTGACAAGTCTTCAAGCCCAGCACAACTGTATCAACCCGTACTCCCCTTCTGTGCTCCAAGGCATCCACCAATACCAGGGATGTCCGCGAGGATAGGGTTAAAACAAGGATGGTGATCGCGACGCCTGAGATCGAACCCCTGCAGACAGTTTGCTGCGATCGCACAGCACCATCTTGACCACTGTCCCAGTGGCGGAGACCCCCCCCCTGAGTTCCACGTAGTTTGCTAGCAGGTGGGACATGACATCACTGGGTGCATCGTTCTGGGCCTCCCATTCTCACCCTGCATGTTGTATGCGGTCATGTTCTTTTAGGCGTAGCCTTCTCCCTCGGTTCACAGCTGTTCCCCGCCTCACCTGCGTCGCCTGCTCTCCAGCGAGAAGGGGGCTCGTTGCAAACCAGCACAAGCCAAGCGGCCTAAGAGACTGTGCAGAACCTCCTCCTCCTCATCTTCTCTGTTGTAACTCGGTAAAAAGAGCTTTGTAAATATCCAGAGCGTGGACATCTGTTTTTTGTGACTTCTAACAGCGATATTGGGTCAGTTGAATGGATGTGTTAGAAGTCGGCAGGCTAATTTTCGTTTGTTTCTGGATTCATTCATTGATACATGAATCCGTTGGGATTCCTATGGCTCCTCATCTCAATTATAGGTAGTTCTCTACTTATGACCCATGGCTTAGCAATTGTTTGAAGCTCTGACGGACCCCTGAAAAGCTACTTAAGACCTTGTTTTGAAACCCTCACATTGCTGTCCCATATGAGGAATTCCTTGCCCATCATGCTGGATGGGGAATTCTGGGAGTTGAAGTCCACCCATCTCAAAGTATGGCTGGCTGGGGAATTCTGGGAGTTAAAATCCACCCATTTCAAAGCATGCTAGCTGGGGAATTCTGGGAGTTGAAGTCCACCCATCTCAAAGTATGGCTGGCTGGGGAATTCTGGGAGTTAAAATCCACCCATTTCAAAGCATGCTAGCTGGGGAATTCTGGGAGTTGAAGTCCACCCATCTCAACACATGCTGGATGGGGAATTCTGGGAGTTGAAGTCCACCCATCTCAAAGTATGCTGGCTGGGGAATTCTGGGAGTTAAAATCCACCCATTTCAAAGCCTGCTGGCTGGGGAATTCTGGGAGTTGAAGTCCACCCATTTCAAAGCCTGCTGGCTGGGGAATTCTGGGAGTTGAAGTCCACCCATTTCAAAGCCTGCTGGCTGGGGAATTCTGGGGGTTGAAGCCTACCCATCTCAAAGCATGCTGGCTGGGGAATTCTGGGAGTTGAAGTCCACCCATCTCAAAGCTTGCTAGCTAGGGAATTCTGGGAGTTGAAATCTACCCATCTTAAACCATGCTTGATGGGGAATTCTGGGGGTTGAAGTCCTCCCATTTCAAAGCCTGCTGGCTGGGGAATTCTGGGGGTTGAAGTCCACCCATCTCAAAGCCTTCTGGCTGGGGAATTCTGGGAGTTGACATGCCCACATTGTCAAGTTGCTGAAATTGAAATACTTCGATAGACACCTAAGAATACACATGAGCAACGCAGTCCAACTCTCCCCATATATATACTTCACGACGGTGCTTTTCCCAGGCCTTAGAGTTGTGTGTTGCTGCACAGAAGACAAAAGTTGCAATCATGTCTTTAATGCGATGGTACAGAAGAGAATAGAGGGGTGAAGACTTGGCTGGAAACCCACTGCAAGGGAGATAAGACCCCACCTCAAGGATTGCCTACCTTGGTGGTCATCTTCAAGTTTTTCCTTCTGCGGTTGTGGGGGGAGTAGGGAGTCTGTCAGGCAGGGTGCAAAGGTGAGAAGTGGGGTCTTGAAATCCAGCCTCCATATTATCTGTGGGTCAGAGCAGGAGGTCTGCCACTCTGCGTGACATCCTTCAGGTGCTATGAAGTACCATCTGCTGGACCTGGCTGGGCCAGAGTGCAACTGAGCAGGTTTGCCTCATTCCAATGAACCAGGCAGGTCCTGTATAACAGAATCAGGGGACTTTGGAGGTCTTGTAGTCCAGCCTTCTGCTCATATGGAAATAACCCTATACCAGAGTGCAGAGAAGAGCAAGCAAGAGGATGAGGGGACTGGAGATTAAAACATACGATGAACGGTTGCAGGAACTGGGCCTGGCTAGTCTAGGGAAGAGAAGGACCAGGGGAGACAGGAGAGCATCTTCCAATGTTTGAGGGGCTGCCACAGAGAGGAGGAAGAAGGGGGTCAAGCTATTTTCTAAAGCACCTTTGAAGGCCAGACAAGGAATAATGGATGGAAACTCAAGAAGGAGAGATTCAACCTGGAAATAAGGAGAAACTTTCTGACAGAACAATGAACTGATGGAACAGAAGTTGTGGGAGCTTCATCCCTGGAGGCTTTCAAGAAGAGACCGGACTAGCATCTGTTAGAAATGGTGTAAGGTCTCCTGCTTGGGCCAGGAGTTGGACTAGATGACCTACGAGGTCCCTTCCAATTCTGTTATTCATACCAGACAAACGGTTGTCCAATCTCTTCTCGAAAACCTCCAGTGATGGAGCATTTATAACTTCTGGAGGCAAGTTGTTCCACTGGCTAATTGTTCTCACAGGCAATTCCTCCTCAATTCCAGTTTGTTTTTTTCCCACTAAATAAGTTTTCGTCCCTTGCTTCTTGTCCTTCCTTTGAGTGCTTTGGAGTATACATCGACCCCCTCTCTTCTTTGGGGCAGCCCCCTCAAATATTGTAACCACGACCCTGTCATCCCTAGGCCTCCTTTTCATTCAATTCGACCAGAGGTCTCCAAACGTGGCAACTTTAAGACTTAATAGCTGGCCGGAGAACTTTTAAGACAGCAGAGCTGGGTGGAGAATTCTGGGAGTTGAAGTCCACAAGTCTTTCAAGTTGCCAAGTTTGGGGACCCCTGAAGTAGACATACCCAGGTCCTGCAACCTTCCTTCGTTTTAGCCTCCAGCCCCCCACAATCGTCTTCGTGTGTTGGTCCACGTCAGCCAGCCACGACGTAAGGCTGTCAGTGGTGGGATTCAAACGTTTTTACTGCCGGTTCTGTGGGCGTGGCTTGGTGGGCGTGGCTTGGTTTGGTGGGCGTGCCTGGGTAGGCATGGCAGGAGAAGGATATACTGCAAAATCCCCATTCCTTCCCCACCCCATCTAACCTGCTTTCCAGCTCCGTTCTCCTGGGCAGGGCAACCAAAGACCCAGCCGATCAGCTGTGGGTGTGGCTTGGTGGGCGTGGTGTTCTGTGGGTGTGGCTTGGTGGGCGTGGCAGGGGAAGGATACTGCAAAATCTCTATTCCCTCCCCACCCCATCTAACCTGCTTTCCAGCTCCGTTTTCCTATGCAGGGCACCCAAAGGAGATCAGCCAGGCCGATCAGCTGTGGGTGTGGCTTGGTGTGGCTTGTAGGCGTGGCAAGGAAGGATATACTGGCATTCTGTGGATGTGATCAGCTGTGGTGTGGCTTGGTGGGCGTGGCATTCTGTGGGTGTGGCTTGGTAGGCGTGGCAGGGGAAGGATATATTCTGCAAAATCCCCCTTCCCTCCCCACCCCACTAACCTGCTTTCCAGCTCCGTTCTCCTGTGCAGGGCAACCAAAGAAGACCCAGCCAATCAGCTGGGACTCGGGAGGCGGAAAATAGATGGGGGCGGAGCCAGTCAGAGGTGGGATTGGCCGGTTCTCCGAACTACTCAACATTTCCGCTACCGGTTCTCCAAAACCGGTCTGAACCGGCTGAATACCCACCTCTGAAGGCTGTGTCCCGCCCCGCCTGGCTGGAGGAAAGAGGTGGGTTCAACCCAGGCCGATCTAGGGCAGCGGCCAGGCACTCTTCGCTGCCTCCCACCGATTCCCCCTGGGTAGAAGAGGAGAAGACGTGGCTGGCTGGCCTCGGATTCAGCTCCACCGCCTGGGTACATGGCGTTCTTCTCGGGGGGCTGCACATACTGGACTGGCACAGGAGGCCCTGAGACGCCACCTCATCAGCTATATTGAGCACCGAAGACTGAAATGCAGGCTTGGTGCCAGATTCTGGGCAGACTGTCCACCACGGAAGAAGGGAGAAGGTGCCCGCCAGGCTGTATCTCCCCTTGTCTAGACTTCTACCATAGAAGGAGTCCTTGACTTACCACAATTTCCAGGTGGTCCTCAATTTAAGGACTGCCGCCAAGCCCAGAATTTATGGTTGCTGAGGGAGAGAAGTCCGTGATGGGAGTTTCGTACCGTCTGACAACTTTTCTCGCCGCCTTTTGATAAGTGAATCCCTGCCATTGTTAAATTAGCAATGGCAGGTCATTAAGTGAACCTGGCTTCCTTACTGACTTTTGGCTCATTAGGAGGTCACCAAAGAGGACAGCGTGACTCCCCGAGGGCGACACGGTGAGCATCATAAATGTGGAGTCCGTGGCCCAGTGTCTTAAATTTTGATCCTAGGAACCCACGGAGGATGCTGCCACAGTCGTAAGTGTGGAAAAACGGCTCTTAAGTCCCTTTTTTCCAGTGCTGTTGTAACTTTGGTCACTAAACGAGCTGTTGTAAGTCAAGGACTACCTGTATTTAGTGGCCAACGGCACTAAAAAGTGACTTATGACCGTTTCCCATACTTACGACCGTTGTATCATCCCTGTGGTCACATGATCAAAATTTGGAAGCCTGGCAATGGTCTCACATTTATGACAGTTGCAGCGTCCCTGGGCGTGTCACACGCTCCCTTTTGGTGACCTTGTGACGAGCAATGTCGACGCAAAAAACAGATTCGTTCCACCACTCTTCATTCAAGAACCGCAACGCTTATTTGATTATTAATGTATTAACAGCGGCTAGAATTGTATTTGCACAAAATTGGAAAAACGAGAAAATTCCGACAGAGGACGAAACAATTAAGAACATAACGGAATGTGCAGAAATGAGTAGATTAAGGCTGGCAATTAGAGATCAGGAAGAAAAAGATTATTATAAGATTTGGAATTTATTTTATGAATGGTTAGACAGAAGAGTAAGAAACGGAGACATGTGACAATAGAAATAATGCAGTATATTACAATTAATTGACTTTGAGCTCAAGAGAATGAATTTATTTAGGGAAGGATGAAATATATTTCTGAAAGATAATCATTATAATATTAATGATAATATAATAATTGACCAATGCGAGATAAAATATTGACTAGAATGTATGTATGTATGTATGTATATATATATATATATATATATATATATATATATATATATATATATATATATATATATATATATAAAAACAAGTAAGAAATGCATGATATTATGATGTGTACAGGATATATGTACCCAACCAACATACTGTTGAACTAAAAGATAGTTTTATTTGTTTGTTTTTGTTGCAAAAATAAAAAAAACTTCTTTAAAAAAAAGAAACTTGACCAAGGTAGCCGCAAACGACGGAAAGACGGAGCCCCTTAAACCGACGTCTCCCTTGGCGACATAAATGTTGGGGGTGGGTGGGCTCCGCTCTGGTCATAATTCGAGGACGGCCTGAACGTCCCAACTGAAAATAGGCCTGTCTAAATCCAAATTATCCTCCCCCCCACCTCTCTCTCTCCTCCGTCTGACTCCGCTCTTTCCTTATGCAATATTCACAGCTCGCATCTGTCACTGTCTGTTTGGAAAAAAAGGCGAGGAGGTAGCTGGGTTTTGGCTGGGTGTTTTTTTTTTGGTGGGGGGTGGGCAGAAACAATATGTTTGCAACCAAAGCCAAGTCAGTGTGTCCCAGCGCCCCCCCCACTCTCCTCCTCCCGAATTGCTTTCCGAAAGCCAGCTGGACGGACAGCCCAAGTTTGCTTCGGGAGAGCGTAGAGCGATTGTGCCCTTCACGAGACCTTTGCCAGCCGGGAGTCCAGTTTATGAGGTCGTCGACCGGCTGTGCAGGAGTTGCACAGGCTGATGTTTGAACAGCTGGAAGGGACCTCCACATCTGCCCTGAGAAGGCCTCTCTTAATGCTTCTCAAGGGAGAAGGGGGGGTGGGGTCTGGCTGGCTGGCTGGGTGGAAAAACAATTCTGCATCAGCCGTAGTCAGGGGTGGGATTCCAATTTCCTAACCACCTGGTTCTGTGGGTGTGGCCTAATTTGTGGGGGGTGACTGGGTGGGCGTGGCTTGCTGACTGGGCATGGCTGGGTGGTCATTTGACTGGCTGGGCGTGGCTTGTATGTAAATATCGCAAATGTTTATGTAAATATAGATATATATTTTTTTTAATAAAAAAAGAGTAACTTTTTACCCAAAATGAGGCAGTTCGAATTGCTTGCAGAATCAGAGCCGCTCACAGATCCGCCTTTCTGCAATCCGCTGCCTGAGTCTGTCCCGTAAAATTTGCTTGCACGACGCGGGCGAGTTGGATGGCAACGCATGTGAGGAAAGGAGTGACCAGGTGGGACAGAGAGGGGAGAGGAGGGGTGAGGAGGCCAGCCAGCGACGCGATTTGCCGGTTCTCCCAAACTGCACAGAATGGTAACAACCGGTTCTGTAGAACTGGTCCGAACTGGTAGAATCCCACCCCTGAATCAAGGTCACCTGAAGTGTTAATACACTTTATAAGGCCTTGGTAAAGCCATGTTTGGAATACGGCATTCGGTTTTGGTCACTATAAAGTAAAAAAAAATGTTGAAACTCCAGCAAGGGTGCAGAGAAGAGCAACGAAGGGGATTTTAGGGGAACTGGAGGCCAAAACGTATGAGGGATGGTTGCGGGAATTGGGGATGTCTCGTTTAACGACAAGAAGGACTCGGGGTGACGTGATAGCAGGCTTCCAGTATCTCAGGGGCTGCCCCAAAGAAGAGGGAGTCAAGCTATTCTCCAAAGCACCTGAAGGCAGGACAAGAAGCAACAGATGGAAACTCATCAAGGAGAGAAGCAACCTAGAATTCAGGAGAAATTTCCTGACAGGGAGAAAAATTAACCTGTGGAACTCCTTGCCACCAGAAGTGATGGGTGCTCCAACACTGGAGGTTTCCAAGAAGAGACTGGACACCCATTGGTCTAAAATGGTTACAGGTCTCCTGCTTGAGCAGGGGGCTGGACTAGAAGACCTTGAAGGCCCCTTCCAATGTTAGTATTGTTTTATAAACATCGCCGGGGCTGGGCAGGTTGCTCCTGCTGCTGTCCTGCCCTGCAGTTGGGTTTGGACTAGATGACCTACAAGGTCCCTTCCAACTCTGATTTATCTGTTATCTGTTACAGTGAAGGGCAGCGGAGTAGAGGCTGCAAGCGGTGGCATCGGTTGGGCGCGTGGCTGGAAAAGGCTCTGGTGGACGAGCTGGAATTTGAGCAGAGGGTGACTGGCTGCCAAGCGGTGCCACTTGGGGAGAGCCGGCACGGCTGCCCTCCAGGCCTCCTCTGACTTGGCAGGTTATTAATAGAGACCCCGTCTCTCTTGTTCTCCAACCGTCCAGGCTGTTGTGGCTGGTCGGCCGCCGGCCCCTCCAGCAGCCGAGGAAGTGGAGGCAGAGTGGGAGCTCTGAGGGAGAAGAGGAAACGGAGAGAGAGAGAGAGAGAGAGAGAGAGAGAGAGAGAGGGGCGGAGCCTGGGCCGTCCATTAAGCCCTCCAATGGAGAGTCCACAGCCCCCCAGGTCTTGAGGTAGCTGATGAGGAAGAGGAGGAACACGTGGTCACAGTGCCTGACGCGCGGATGTGCAGAAGGCAGAGAGGAGAGGAGAGCAGTGGAAATCTATGGGCCGGTCCTCAGGACGGAAGAGCCACCGCTGCTAGTGAAGCCCCACCCGAGCTCTGGGGATAAAAGGCAGGGGGTGGAGATGAACTAGAGGTGGCAGACAAACTATTCATCTCCCTGCCGGACGGACTTGTTAGCCTGCGGTGAGAGAGAAACTTTTTGCCGGGCTGCCGACGCTCCGAATAAAGGAATCTTTTGAGTTCACTTCAGAGGGTTTGTCGTGTTTGGGGAGCTGGCCGGAACTCTGCACCTCCTGAACTCGGGTCCTTGGCTGGTCTGGGAAGGGGTTGGGCTGGCTGGGTGACTTTGGGCCAATCACCAGGAGACAAGGAGTTCTAGTCCCGCCTTAGGCAGGAAAGCTGGCTAGGTGACTTTGGGCCAATCACCAGGAGA
Source organism: Pseudonaja textilis (assembly GCF_049901715.1). Lineage (NCBI taxonomy): Eukaryota > Metazoa > Chordata > Lepidosauria > Squamata > Elapidae > Pseudonaja > Pseudonaja textilis. The sequence continues at coordinate 74,367,323 of NC_141994.1, forward strand.
CGGTGACTTCTAGTCCCGCCTTAGGAATGAAAGCCGGTAGGGTGACTTTGGGCCAATCACCAGGAGACTGTGAGTTCTAGTCCTGCCTTAGGCATAAAAGTTGGTTATAGAAATAATAAAAGCAATAAGAATACATTAATAGAGAAATAAATCATAGTAGTGGAAACAATAGAAACCATAGGAATAATGGAAAAAGAAATATAAATATTGGAAAGAATAGAGAGAGTAGAAATTACAGAAGCAGAAAGAATAGAAGCAACAGAGAGAACAGAAAGGATGGAAAAATAAATAATGGAAAGAATAAAGAAAAAGTCTGAAGTGGTATATAGGGTTTTGTGCCTGAGCAAGGGGTTGGACTAGACGACCTCCAAGACCCCCTCCAGCTCTGTTCTGTTTTGTTCTGTAAAGTAACAATAGAAAGAACAGAAGTGCCAGTAATAGAAAGAATTGAGATAATAGAAATAAATAGAAATGGGAAAAAAAGGAATAAAAAAATAGAATGCATTTGTTCATTCCATTCATTCACTCCATCCATCCATCCATCCATTTATCTATTCATTCATTCAATTATTAAATCATTTATTGCATTCATTCATTCATTCGTTTATTCAATCATTCGTTCGTTCATTTAATTTTGTTCATTCATTCATTCCATTCATTCATTCATTCATTCATTCATTCATTCATTCATTCATTCATTCATTCCATTCATTCATTCCATTAATTAATTAATTCAATCATTCATTTTCTTTCATCTGTCTGTCTTTCTCTCTATATCTATCTATCTATCTATCTATCTATCTATCTATCTATCTATCTATCTATCTATACCCTCTCTATATCTATCCCCTCTACCTACCTACCTACCTACCTACCTACCTATATCTATCTATTCCCTCTGTCTGTCTGTCCCTTCTCTCTCTCTCTCTCTCTCTCTCTCTCTCTCTCTCTATCTATCTCTTATATTTATATCTATCTATCTATCTATCTATCTATCTATCTATCTATCTATCATCTATCTACTATCTATCCTATCTCTCTCTCTCTCTCTCTCTCTCATCTATCTATCATTCTATCTATCTATCTATCTATCTATCTATCTATCTATCTATCTATCTATCTATCTATCTATCTATCTATCTACTTATTCATCATCTATCCATCATCTCTCTCTCTCTCTATCATCATCTATCTATCTATCTATCTATCTATCTATCTATCTATCTATCTATCTATCATCTATCTATCTTCTGTCCTATCTCTCTCTCTCTCTCTCTCTCTCTCTCATCTATCTATCATTCTATCTATCTATCTATCTATCTATCTATCTATCTATCTATCTATCTATTATCTATCTATATCTATCTATCTATCTATCTATCTATCTATCTATCTATCTATCTATCTATTTCTGTCTATCTATCCTATCTCTCTCTCTCTCTCTCTCTCTTATCTATCACTATCATCTATCTATCATCTGTCTGTCTATCTATCTATCTATCTATCTATCTATCTATCTATCTATCTATCATCTATCCATATCTATCCATATCTATCCCCTCCCTCCCCCTCTATATCTACCTACCTACCTACCCATCCTATTTAGAAGCCGCTCATCTCACTCATCACCCGAACAGAAATAGCCAGCAGCTGAGGAGGCCTGTCTGGGCAGAGCCTGACTCACAAGGTGGGGTGGGGGGTCCTGCTCTCTCTGGGTTTGCAACCCCTCTGGAATGGGCCGGTGTCCTAGGCCCATCAACCAAGGGCGGAGCGGCCAGGACGCTGAGTAAGGCGCCCTAGGAGCTCCTGAGCTCACCAGAGGAATCGTTGCTGCTTGCGGTGTCCCACTACTATTAGACACAGAGGTGTAACGTTGCCCTTTGGAGAAAGGGCTGAATCACGCACGCTTTACTCCGTCCTCCCCGCTTGGGAGCCGCAGTCGTTGCTGCTCCTGCTATTCCTGGAAAGGCTGTCATTCTCACGAGGGCCGGGGGGGAACCTATCTCTGGAGGGATGACGCAGGCTGGGCCTCGTTCCAGGATCTTCCAGAACTGTCCGGAAGGAAAGATCAAGAGAGACGCCAGTGACCTGTTGGATATCATGGGCCCAACTTTTGAGTCATCCATTTCTTTAGCTTTAGCAAACCCACCACACTCAGCCCAGGTGTTGGATGAATCAGAGGGCAGAATAAACAGAGTTGGAAGGGACTTTGGAGGTCCTCTAGTCCAACCCCCCTGCTCAAGCAGCCAGGAGAACCTGTACCATTTCAGGCAAATGGCTGTCCAGTCTCTTTTTGAAAATCCTCAGCGATGGAGCCCCCACAACTTCTAGTGGCAGGCTGTTCCCCTGGTTACTTGTTCTCCCTGTCAGGAAATTTCTCCCTAATTCTTCTACGTAGATCATAGAATCGTAAGAATTGGAAGGGGCCTACGGTATTATATTATATATAAAACATCGTATCATACTGGTATGGTAGAGTATTATAGTATAGTGGAGTATATTATAGTACATTATGTTGTTGTATATCATAGTAATAGTATGGTATTAGCATAGCATGAGAATAGTAGTATAGTATTAGGATGGTATTAGTATTAGTATGGTATTAGTATAGCACAGTGGCTCCCAACCTTTTTTGTACCACGGCCCGGTACCGGCATCACAAAATGATCCACAGACCGGTACCGCATCAGCACGCACGACCAAGGCAAGACGAGCCAAGCGACCGGCCAGCCAGCTGTCCCCCGCTTCTCCCCGTCACCTTCAACTCCTCCTTTGTACCTTCTCGCGGTCGATGGGCTTTTCGGGCTCTTTCTTAATCTCCTCCTGAGTAACGCGAGACTCCACCGCTATCGGGATAGCTCTTCGTTCGAAGCCGCCTCCCCCTTCGACGAAACTAAGGCGCGAGGATTCCTTCAGCACCCAAACGCCGCTTTCCATCCAACCCATCGGCTTGAAACAGCTCACCCAGAAGCACTTTTCAAGTGCTGTCGAAACAAGATGGCGGCGCCCAAGCAAAATAGGCGGCCTGGTACAAAATGATCCACGGACCGGTACCGGTCCGGGGCCCGGTGGTTGGGCACCACTGGTATAGCATATAGTAGTATTAATATTAGTGTAGTAGTATTAGTGTAGTAGTATTAGTGTAGTAGTATTAGTATTAGTATTAGTAGCCAAAAGTCTCTCCCCGTCTCTCTCTTTCCCCCTGAGAACGGAGCTGGAGACGGTATTCTGCGATCCCAAATAAAGAACAATCGATCGGTAGGAAAACGGGGTGGGGGATTTTCCTGCAGACTTTTTGGGGGATTTTCCCAGGGTCTCTGGTCCATGGGATTTAAAATTAGGAGTTAGTGGTCCCTGAAGTCCAAAAGGTTGGCGAACCTTGCTATATATTATACCAGGGGTCTCCAACCTGTATATATTTTTATTGATTGATTCTATTTTTAAGGCCGCCCATCTCAAAGACAGGGACTAATCCCCAAATCAGTTAAAACCAAAGAGAAAAATAAAAATACAGGTCCTTGCCTTTCCAAAATCACACTCGCACACACACACACACACACACAGACAGAGAGAGAGAGAGACACACACAGAGAGAGAGAGAGAGAGAGAGAGAGAGAGAGAGACCCCTCTGATCCTTTTCTCCTGAGGAGTGAAGAAAGAAGGAAGAAATCATAGAATCGTAAGGGCTGGAAGGGACCTTGGAGGTCCTTATACATCACAAACTCGGCACAAATTAGTCACAACTCCCCTTCCATCCGGTTGACTTTGCATTTTTGTAAAAATGTGCTTTTTTTAAAAAAAACCTTTAGGCAGGTAGAAAAACCCCAAGCGTTGCTTTAAAGCAGGGGTGTAAAACCTTGGCTGCCTTAAGACTTTTGGACTTCAACTCCCAGAATTCCCCATGGTGGCTGGGGAATTCTGGGAGTTGAAGTCCACAAGTCTTAAAAGTGGCCAAGGTTGGATATCCCTGATCTTACATCACTGTTTCTCAACCTTTAAGATATGGAGACTTCAACTCCCAGAATCCACTCATCTTAAAGAAGGCAGGCAGGCTGGGGAATTCTGGGAGTTGTAGTTCACAAGTGGCCAAGGTTGGATATCCTTCATCTACATCAGTTTTTCTCAACCTTTAAGACATGGAGACTTCAACTCCCAGAATCCACCCATCTTAAAGCAGGCAGGCTGGGGAATTCTGGGAGTTGAAGTCCCCAAGTGGCCAAGGTTGGATATCCTTCATCTACATCAGTTTTTCTCAACCTTTAAGACATGGAGACTTCAACTCCCAGAATCCACCCATCTTAAAAAGCAGGCTGGCTGGGGAATTCTGGGAGTTGTAGTCCGCAACTCTTAAAGTGGCCAAGGTGGGAGACCCCTGTACTATACAATACAACCACCACCAACTACCACCGCATGACGCCGTTCTACGTGAAATGAATTTAAATACAGATTGCACCGGTCGATGATACACGGTCGGAGGACTGCTGCCCAAATGATTCACTGGAACATCTGTAAAAAAAAAAAAAATGAGGATCGTCAGCCAGGAATGAAAAAGTGATGAGAAGGCAAGACTTGGAAAAAGCAGTAAAATATAAATAAATAAAACGACCAAGTTAAAACATTGGGGAATTTCCATACGGAAACAGCTAGCCATCTTGTCTCGTCAGACGCCAGAGATTTAACTCTCCTCACAGGGAAAGGGGGGATGGCAGAAAGGAAGAGAAAGAACTGGAGAAAGTCACGAATGACCACAAATACGAACATTGAAGTTGAGAGATTTTCAAAGAAGAGAGTTTGTGTGTGTGTGTGAAATTATTCTCCAAAGCACCAGAAGGCAGGACAAGAAACAATGGAGGGAAACTGATCAAAGAGAGAAGCAACTTAGAGCTAAGGAGAAATTTCCTAACCATGAGAACAATTAACCAGTGGAACTGCTTGCCACTTACCAGAAGTTGTGGCTGCTCCGACACCGGAGGTTTTTTTGAGAAGAGACTAGACAGTCACTGATCTGAAATGGTATAGGGTACCGGGCCGTGGATCATTTTGTGATGCCGGTACCGGTCCGTGGTACAAAAAGGTTGGGAGCAACTGTGCTATACTAACACCATACTAATACTAATACCATGCTAATACTATACTACTATACTTATGCTATGCTAATACCATACTATTACTATGATATACAACAACATAATGTACTATAATATACTCCACTATACTATAATACTCTACCATACCAATATGATATGATGTTTTATATATAATATAACACCGTAGGCCCCTTCCAATTCTTACGATTCTATGTTCTACGTAGAAGAATCAGGGAGAAATTTCCTGACAGGGAGAACAAGTAACCAGGGGAACTGCCTGACACTAGAAGTTGTGGGGGCTCCATCACTGAGGATTTTCAAAAAGAGACTGGGCAGCCATTTGCCTGAAATGGTACAGGGCCTCCTGCTTGAGCGGGGGGCTGGACTAGAAGACCTCCAAGGCCCCTTCCAGCTCTATTCTGATTGATGGATCGATGGATCGGGATTATGGCATAAACTGGCTGTAATGGTCCCAGCGGTTATTGGCACATTCGATGCTATACCCCCCCCAAAAAAAAAATCTTACATGGCACTCAGAAATTCTGGGCATTGACAACATTTGTATCTGTCAATTTCAAAAGGCCACCCTGGTTGCATCCACACAGATACTACACTGATACATGACTACATCGTCCTAAAACCTTAAAAAGGGGCTCTGGTAGCAGAATGCAGCATTGCAGGCTGACTCTGCCGACTGCCAGCAGTTCGATCCTGACCGGCTCAAGGTCGACTCAGCCTTCCGTCCTTCCCATGTCAGTAAAATGAGGACGCAGATGGTTGGGGGCAATGAACTAACTCTGTAAACCGCTTAGAGAGGGTTGGAAATCACTGTGAAGCAGCATATAAGTCTAAATGCTATTGTTAAGTGCAAAGGGAAGGAAGGAAGGAAGGAAGGAAGGAAGGAAGGAAGGAAGGAAGGAAGGAAGGAAGAGGACAAAGGGTGAGTGAGAGGCAGAGGGAAAAAGGAAGGAAGGAGGGAAGAGGGGAGAAAGGAAGGAAGAAAGGGGGATGAAGGGTGAGAGAAAGGCAGAGGGAGAAAAGGAAAGGAAGGAAGGAAGGAAGGAGGAAAGGAAGGAGGAAGGGAAATGAAGGGTGAGGGAGAGGCAGAGGGAGAAAAGGAAGGAGGAAAGGAAGGAAGGAAGGAAGGAAGGAAGGAAGAAGGAAGGAAGGAAGGAAGGAGGAAAGGAAGGAAGGAGGAAAGGAAAGGGGAAGGAAGGGAGGAAAGGAAGGAGGGAAGGGAGATGAAGGGTGAGGAGAGGCAGAGGGAGAAAAGGAAGGAAGGAAGGAAGGAAGGAAGGAAGGAAGGAAGGAGGGAGGGAGGGAGGAAGGAAGGAAGGAAGGCGAGCTCTGTGGCGCAGTGGTTAGAATGCCATATTGCAGGCTAATTCACTGCCCAGAAGCAGTTCGATCCTGACTGGCTCAAGACTCAAAGGGGATAAAGGGTGACCCAGATTGTTTTTTGGGGGTGGGCAGATGCTGAGAAACCGGAGAGGAAGGAAGGACTGGAAGGTAGGAAGGAAGGGCTCTTGAAGGAAGTTCTTGGGAAAGGAGTTGTTATGGTTATAAGGCCCTTGTGGCAAACAGGTGGTTGTTGGGATTTGCACATGTTGCAGGTACTTTCACTGCCCACTGCCTGGGTCATGTTTGACCCCCCCTGACTGTGCCAAAGGCACTGACTTGGACAGCTAAACATCCTTCCAAGGTAGATAACACAAGGTCCCAAATTGTGGTTTTTGGGGAGGGCTTGGGGTGGCCAATCGATGACCTGGCTGACTGTAAATCCTAGCTTAGAGGGACCGTATCACCACTGTAAAGCAGCTTTGCTATAACGTCTAAGAGATCTTGAATGCCATCAAACTTCCACATCTGGGAAGGAGACTGGAGAAAGTTGGACCAAAATCCCAAATCCAGACTGGACATCCAGCTGACTCAGCATTCAACCCTAATAGTAATATCGGCATTGACAATATTGGTCAATTGCAAAAAAAAAAAGAAAAGAAAAAAAAAGGCAGCTTTGCTGGGAATGGCTGTCTGGAGATCTTGAATGCCACCAGACTTTCACATCTGGGCAGGGCTGGAGAAAGTTGGACAAAAATGCCAGCTCCAGCCTGAACATCTGGCTGACGGCGACCAACCCCCCAAGAATGGGAATTGATAAGACTTTTGGGCTTAAACTGCCCAGCTTTTAAATTTTTCAACACTCAGCTCAGGCTGCTGCTAACTCTGCTCTGCAGAGCTTGGAGCGCTGTTCAACACACACACACACACACACACACACCACACACACACACACACACACACACCACACACACTCACCCTCACCCCTCACCGCCCACGCTGTGTGCTGACACGTTTGGAAAACCCTTCAATCATCTTTACAACCCTCTTGACTGAAAACTTAGAAATGACTCGTCCATCAAACCATCCTCTCTGACTTCTAACTGGTTTTCCAGGGTTATTTTGGGAGGGCTCCCTTGGCAGGAACCCTACCCCTCCCCCCATTTGGAAAGCCACCAGAGGGTGCCCCCAACCCTATTTGCCAACCCCCAACCCCTCAACCCTCTTCTCTCCATCAGCAAAGACCCGGCACGCTTTCCCCACCACCCAATCTTCCGAGTCTCCAACCCTTTTCTTTCGCGGAGGGGTGGAAAATTAAAAATAGCAGCTGATATACCCCTGGCGTTCCGGCCTGCGGAAGGGCAGGGGGTGGGCGTAGAGTGGGGGCTTTGCTGCTAGAAGAAGGGGGAGGGAGGGAGCCAATCCCCGCCGCTTGCTATCCATAGCGCCCAATCCCGAGCGGTGGGATTATCGAGCCGGGGCGGGGGGCGCGTTTGCCAAGTTAACTTCGCCCCGTCATCCCTTACTTGTCGATGGGTCCCGGGGCGCGCAGGCATTCCTCGCAGTCCTTCCTCCTGACGTGGGGCGAGGGCGGGGAATTGAGGGGTGGGGGTGGGGTGGGTGGGGAGGGCGAGGGGGGCCGGCGGAGCCTTTAAAACACCCCCTCCTTCGTCCCGGACCTTCCACTTTTGAATGAGCCAAGAGACCATCCGGACGGACGGCCTGCCTCTCCATCCGTCTCCTTCGTCCCGACGCTCGCCTGCGTTGCGCGGTTTTTTTTCCGGCCTGGGGGTCGCAAAAAGAAAAAGTGGGGGAAGAAAACCAAGCCGAGAGACCAGAGAGGACCCCCTCCTCCTCTTCAGAGCCCCGAAGACAAAGAGGAAGCCAACTCAAGACATCCCACCCACAGCCAAGCCAAGCCGGCCCCTCTCCGGGTGGTGAAATTCCTGCGCCTTTTCGGGCAACTTTCTCTGTCTTCCTTTTTTTATTTTTTTGCGGGGTAAAGAAAGTTTCCGCGGGGTTTCGCCGGCCGGGAGAGGCAAGAAAGTGGGGAACAACCCCCCCCCACGCCGCCACCTAAGCCAAGCCGAGGGGCTGACCGCTTTCACTTTCGAACACTTTCCCTCTTAAAGCGGGCACTTTCCTTCCCGTCTCCGCTGCCTCTTCTTCGCTTTCCCGCAGCAAGTTCGGATCGCGCGCAGGCACACCCACACACATCCACACACCCACCCGGGATTGTCGGAACCCCTCCGCCCCCACCCATTCCGCCGCCGCCGCCATGAACAGCAACAGCTACTACGAGCAGCCCGCGCAGGGTTACTACCAGCCGGGCGAGGAACCTCAACAAGAGGAGATGCCGGCTACGGAGAAGGACTTGGCCGAAGACGCGCCCTGGAAAAAGATCCAACAGAACACCTTCACCCGCTGGTGCAACGAGCACCTGAAGTGCATGCACAAGCGCATCGGCGACCTGCAGAAGGACCTGAGCGACGGCCTGAAGCTCATCGGGCTCCTGGAGGTGTTGAGCCAGAAGAAGATGTACCGCAAGTACCACGCGCGCCCCAACTTCAGGCAGATGAAGCTGGAGAACGTCTCGGTGGCGCTGGAGTTCCTCGACCGGGAGCACATCAAGCTGGTCTCCATCGGTGAGTCCACTCCACCCTTCCGCACAGACGCTCGCGCGCACACACACACACACACACACACTCCGGAGGGATTGGAGAAGGGGGAAGGGCCGCTGGCTTGGTCTCAACCCCGCTGTCTCCTGGCTGGGGTGGGTCAGAGGGGGAGACAGGCAGGAGGAGGAAGGGAGAGGGAAAGGAGGGAGCGAGGGAGGGAGGGCGGGGGCTGGTAGAGGAAAGGGGACTGTGCCCAAGACAGGAGGGTGACTGAGTCTGGAATGGGCAACTTACAATGGGTTCGCCATGGCCGTTTAGCCACGCCAATTCAACATGACCAACTTGCCGTGGCCAACTCAATAAGGTCAACTCACCATGGCCAACTCAATATGGCCAACTTGTTGTGGCCAACTGAATATGGCCAACTCACCATGGCCAACCCAATACGGCCAACATGCCATGGCCAACTCAATATGGCCAACTTGCCATAGCCAACTCAGTATGGCCAACTTGCCATGGCCAACTCAATATGGCCAACTCAATATGGCCAACTCGCCATAGTTGGCCAACTGGCCATAGCCAACTCAGTATGGCCAACTCACCATGGCCAACCCAATACGGCCAACTCAATATGGCCAACTTGCCATGGCCAACTCAATATGGCCAACTTGACATGGCCAACTCAATATGGCCAACTCACCATGGCCAACCCAATACGGCCAACTCAATATGGTCAACTCGCCATGGCCAACTCACCACCGCCAACTCGCCGCAGGACGACTTGCCGTGGAACAATTCAACAATTCAATTTCATTCTTTAAAACAATTTTTAAAATGTTTTCATTTTGGTTGTGCACATTTCCTATTAGCGCCCCCCCCCCTTATGTCCTTCCTTTCCTGATTTTATCCCCCACCCCGTTTTCTTCAATATTAGTGTAATTCTTGTCCTGTGGCGAATTGGCTGGGGTGAGTTGCCTGGTGGTGAATTGGCAAGTTTTTGGCCGTGGCTAGTTGGCCATATTGAGTTGTCCTACACTCCACTGAGTGGACCTTATAGTCTGGTGGCAGGGACTACTGTCTATATTGTGTGTGTGTGTGTGTGTGTGTGTGTGCGCATGCGGCCAGGTCAGTCAAAGGCGGCGTGGTGCCAGCTCAGGAAGTGCTGATGTGATTTTTTTGGGGGGGGAGGATTTGATAATGATTGAGGGACGTGTGTGGGTGCCCCTCCCCTGCTGACCCGAAGTGGGTCCCAACTTTGGCTGGCTGTGTGGAGACGGCCTGCCCAGAAAGGGGCTTGTGTGGGTATGTGAGGTTGTGTAGCAGGACCAGCGGGAGGGACTCTGTGGGCCCAGCTCAGGAGGGGTTGGTGTCATGTGGGGTGTGCATGTGTGTGTGTGTGTGTGTGTGTGTGTGTGTGGCCATTGTGGGTGCCAATCCGGCCTGCCCCTCCCAGGCTGACTTGGAATGAATCTATCTCTGTTTACTGCAAACCCAGGTTTGGCTGGTTGTGTGAAGGCGGCCTTCTCAAAACGAGGAACTTCCATGGGGATTGGACAGGCAATCCTTGACCGACGGTGCTTCACTTAGTGACCAATCAAAGTTACAATGGCATTGAAACGGCCACTGCTCGCACTTACGTCCGTGGCAGCTTCCCCAGCCAGGGTGACGGGATCCAAATTCAGAGGCTCGGCACCCCTGACTCATGTTTAGGACGGTCGTCGTGTCCCCAGTGTGTGTGTGTGTGTGTGTGTGTGTGTGTCAGTCACACGATCCCCTTTTGCGACCTTCCAACTGGCAACGTCCAGGGGGGATGGACTGAAGGACTGTCTGGCTCATTTTAGCCACTGCAGGGATTCACTTAACGACCGTGGGAAGAAAGGGTTGCAAAAGGGAGCAAATCGTCTCCAAATTGCGGTCTGGCTTAGCGATGGGAAATATTTTTTTTGCAGGGGGGCGGTAGGGGACGTTCAGCAGTGGTCATAAGTCGAGAATGAACTGTGGCTGCCGTTGGTATGACGGTGACTGTCCCCAAACCCCGGACGAACCATTGGGGTGACTTCTTGTTGGCAAACCCATTTCTCTCTCTCCCTCTCTCTCTCTCTCTCTCACTCTTTCTTTCCTTTCTCTCTCTCCCTCCCTTTCTCTCCCTCCCTCTCTCTCCCTTTCTTTCTCTTCCTTTCTCTCTCCCTCTCCCTTTTTTCTCTCTCTCCCTCCCTCCCTCCCTTTCTCTCTCTCTCCTCCTTTCTCCTCCTCCCTCTCTCCTCTCTTTCTCTCTCTCTCCCTTTCTCCTCCTCCCTTTCTCCTCCTCTCTGTCTCTCCCTTTCTCTCTCCCCCTCTCCCTTTCTTTCTCTCCCTCTCTCTCCCCTTTCTTTCTCTCTCTCTCCCTCCTCTCTCTCTCCCTCTCTCGCTCTTTCTCTCCCTTTTCTCTCTCCCCCACATCTCCCTCTCTCCCTCTTCCTTTCTCTCTCTCCCTCCCTTTCTCTCTCCCTCTCTCGCTCTTTCTCTCCCTTTCTCTCCCTCTCTCCCACATCTCCCTCTCTCCCTCCCTCCCTCCCTTTCTCTCTCTCTCTCCCTCTTTTTCTCTCCCTTTCTCTCCCTCTCTCTCCCTCTGTGCCTCTCTCTCTCTCCCTCCTCTCCCTTTCTTTCTCTCCCTCCCTCCCTCCCCTCTCTCCCTCCCCTTTCTTTCTCTCCCTTTCTCTCCTCTCTCCCTCTGTGCTCTCTCTCTCTCCTCCTCTCTCTCTCTTTCTTTCTTTCTCTCTCTCCCACATCTCCTCTCTCCCTCCCTCCCTTTCTCTCTCTCCCTCCCTCTCTCCCTCCCCACCCCCTTTCTCTCTCTCTCTCCCTCCTCTCTCTCTCCCTCTCTCCCCTTTCTTTTCTCCCTCCTCCCTCCCTCTCTCCCTCCCCGCCCCTCTCTCTCACCCCCACGCCATCTCCCCCCTTTGCCCAAAGCGCCCCAGATCAGAGGCTGGGATCCTCCGTGGGCTTCCAGCTGTTCCTCCGGCAGCAGCTGTTCCCGGACAACCTCTGACCCAGTGCCAACTTCCCAGGTTACACCGAAGGCTCCTTCGTCACGGCTGAAATGCCTTCTTGGGAGACAACTGGGGCGCCTGATGGGGGCCGGCAGCTGGAGATGCCGAGTCTTTGGGGTGGGGGGGACCGGGGGTTCCAGCTGGAAAGGAGGTTGGTGGGAAATGCCTCCAGCTTCGGCTCAACGGCCCAAAAGAGAGGCTGGCAGGGTTGACTCCCCCGCAGAGGAGGGACTGGCATGCCGGGGTCCTCCTCGCTGCTCTCTCTTGGAGCTGGGTGGGCATTTCCTGGCCCAACTAGGGAACAACATCAGGCTAGGAGGGAGTGGGGGTTGGTGGAGAGGAGGAGGAAGGACTGTGGGGCCCTTGGTGCTCTCTGAGCTGGGTGGTTTTTCTTGAAGACGTTTCCTGGCCCGACTAGGGAGCATCATCTCAGTGCTTGGAGGGAGTGGGGGTTGGTGGAGAGGAGGAGGAGGAATGCGGGGTCCTTGGTGCTCTCTGATATTTTTCTTGGAGATGTTTCATGACCCAACTAGGTAACATCCCTGAAGCTAGAAGGGAGTGGGTTTGCAGAGGGTGGGGGGAGGGAGGAGGAGGAGGAGGAACAGGAAGAGGAGGAGGAGGAAGGAGGAGGAGGAGGAGGAATGCGGGGTCCTTGGTGCTCTCTGATATTTTTCTTGGAGATGTTTCATGACCCAACTAGGTAACATCACTGAAGCTAGAAGGGAGTGGGTTTGCAGGCGGGAGGAGGAGGAGGAGGAAGAGGAGGAGGAGAAGGAGGAGGAAGAGGAGGAGGAGGAGAGGAGGGAGGAGGAGGAGGAGGAGGAGGAGAGGAGGAGAGGAGGAGGAGGAGGAGAGGAGGAGGAGGGAAAAGGAGAGGAGGAGGAGGAGGAGAAAAAGGAAGAGGAGGAGGAGGAAGAGAGAGGAGGAGGAAGGAGGAGGAAGAGGAGGAGGAGGAAGAGGAGGAGGAGGAGGAGGAGGAGGAAGAAGAAGGAGGAGGAGGAGGAGGAGAAAAAGGAAGAGGAGGAGGAGGAGGAGGAGGAGGAGGAAAACAGCAACAACTATGGGGTCCTTGGTCCTCTCTGAGCTTTGCTTTTTAGTTGCAGACGTTTCATGGTCTAACTGGGGAACATCATCCAGTGCTAGAAATAAAGTGTTTTGCAGGGAGGATGAGGATGAGGGGTGTGTGTGTGTGTGTGTGTGTGTGTGTGTGTGTGTGCCCACAGACAGGGTCAAAAAGCACAAAGATGGGAGCTCCCACGGTGTGATCAGAGATGCATCCCACCTGTTGACACCCATACAAACAAGGATCCAAGATGGGCAGGATGTACGTTTTAATAAATGTTATTAAAAACATGCGGAGAGCTTTGATTGGTGGAGATGAACCAGAGACACAGGCAGTCCTTGACTGATAAGCCACAAACGGGGATGTTGGTTAGTTTGGGATTCAGGAGTGCTGGCTGCATGCAGAAGCCAGGTGAATTCAAACAGATTGAGCAGGTTGTGAGAATGCGACTCAGGTGCTTGGTGGGAGAGCAACAAGGATTTGGGCTTTTTACGGTGCAAAACCCCCGATGCTTCAGTTGTGGCTTAAAACGATCAGCTCCTTTCTAAGTTGCGGGTCTGTAACAAAAGGGGTGTTTTCCCAACACATCCACTCTGTTGTTTTCTCCAGGGATAAAAAATGATCTTGCAGTTGTATCAAAATGAAGTTACTTGCAACCAGGAACTGGTAAAGTTTTTGAGATACACACACACACACACACACACACACACACACACACACACTAGTTGGAGATCCGTGCTTTGCTGTGTAACTATGTGGTCGGGCTTAGTTTTTGGGGAGGAAAAGTGGGGGAGGGAAATTCTGCTTCTGCGTACCAGCATCCATTGGTATTCATCTGGCTAGCGTCCTGTCAGGGTGTGAGGAGAGTGGAGGGCTGTTTGGAAACTGAAAGAGTATTTGCTGTGGGAGCAAGAAGGAGACAGCAAGGAGCCTGGGCGTGCCTTAGCTCAACTGTTCTGTACTAAAGCTGCTTGGGGCTGTGAAACTGAGACTCCTCTCCTCTGCAAGTTTTGCATTTGGAAGAGATTTCTTTCCAGGTGGGGAGGGGGAGTAGAACTTCTTAGCATCAGAGCGTGTTAATAATTATAGGGAATACTCTAAATGCTCTGACGGTCATTTCGAAAAATCTTTTCTTATTGAGCCCCTAGAAGCCAAGAGGAAAATATGTGCCAAATTTCAACTTTGTAGGCTTTACGGTCCTGGAGATTTTGTGATGATGCCTGAGTGATCTTTCACTTTTTATAGATATATATATATATAAATATTTTCCCCAAGACCTTTGGAATTTTCCAAGGTTACTAAAGAAATGTCAGCATTTTGCTGGCTACTTTTGAGAAGTTCTGCTCAATTCGTTTGCCAAGGTCTCTGTTTTGCGCTGTGTTATTTCTAAACGCCTCACGTTCCAACAACCGTCGGTCGGTCGGTGGGATGAAAGCAGCTGGAAAACAGGATGCAAAATTTTCCTCCCTCGATTCTCTTCTCTTTCATTTCACATTCCTGATTCATTGTGTCCACTTTCCACTTTTATTTTTTATTTTTTGAAATATTTTTATTGCTTTACGTCATACATTTCCTTTCTGTGTTGAGCGGTGTGCTCTCTAGGTGTCCAAGGTCTTAACATACAAACATCAACGCACACACACCAAATATGCAGTAATATATAAACACTAATACGCGATAACATCAATCATATCATAACATATATTAACTTCCATTATAGTATCGGTTATATAACCGTCGGAAATATTTACTCATCTGTTTTTCTTTCTCCTATAAACCATATTTTGCCTAATTTCACTCCTCTAGCCTCAATATCTGTCATTTAACCATTTAGAGAATAGTTCCCATGTTATGAGATAGTCCGAATCTTCTTTTCTTTTAATTTTTAGGGTTAGTGTGGGTATCGGCAACCAGTGGCTCTGGAGCTGCCTGTGGCTCTTTGGGCCCTCTGCGGTGGCTCCCTGTGGGGTGATCCCACCGCTGGCCGTCCCCGTCCCCCTGCCCTTCCCTCCCAGTCACTCCTCACTGTGCCTGAGAAGGTAAAACACAAAAAACAGGAATGAGAGAGAGGGAGGGAGAGAGAGAGAGAGAGGCCCATTTCCCATAGGAAATACTGGGGGCCACAAAACCTGGGAAGGCATAGCGGGGTGGTGGTGTCATGTGACTGGATGGGAGTGACGTTGAGTTGGCCATGCCCACCCAGGTTTTGTGGTTTTCTTTTCTGTGGGAAACGGGTCCAAATGGCTCTTTGAGTGTGTTGTGGTTTGCCGACAGCTTGTGCAGAATCAGATAGTGGGGAAGAACAGGGCCCAGTCCTCAGACGAGGGTCCTGCATCCGATACAGAGATGGGACGAGGACCATCTGGGAGTGGGGTGCTGCCTCCAGAGCCTCTGGAGTCTGGCAGCAGCGAGGCAGAGGAACAAGGGGAGCCTGTTCCCAGTGCGCACTTGCACGGAGCTGCTAGAAGGTGAGAGGAGCTGAGACAAAAGGGGCAACTTGGGAGAAAGGCTGGGAGGGGATTGCCCCTCCTCTAAGGGATAAAGGACAGGCAAAGGTGAAGAAACCTTTGCAGGAAGCAAAGTCGTTTGCTCTGTTCAGATTAAACCTTGAAGCTCTGTGTGGACTTTGTACTTCGGTTGGTTGCTTTTTTTCCCAGTTCATTTGGCACTTCAGATGTTGGCAGCCATTCAAAGGAGAGAAAGGTGGGTGCTTATCTCGAGGGACTGTTTGGGACTCATTACGGGCTGGGAATGAACATAATTCCCAGCGTTTGCAATAAAACAAGAGTTGTTTGAACTAAGCCTGTGCTTAAGTACGGTCTCAGGAAGCCTTGGTCAGAACAGAGTGTTGAAAATTGTTTGACCCCTGGGTCAGCCTATCCATCTGTGCACATTCCAGACTTTTTCAAAATTATAATATCATCTGCAGGGGTTTAACAACAATTCTAACGCGGTGGGTCAAATAAGATGGAGGCGTCCCTTTAACTCAAGGGGTGTACAGGTAGCCCTTGAGTTAAAGCAATTCGCTTCGTGACGGTTTGGAGTTACAACAGCCTGAAACGAAGGGAGCGAGGACCATTTTTCACACTTACAACCATCGCCGCATTCCACGTAATCGAAATTCACACGCTTGATCACTGACTCATATTTATGACGGTTGGAGTGTCCTGGAGTCACAGGATCTCCTTTTTGCGGCCTCCTGACCAGCAACATCCAAAAGGGGTCAGCAAGATTCACTGAACAAACCTGTTATGACCTTCACGACGGATATGAGCTCCTTAACGACCGTGGCAAGAAAAGTCATAAAATGAGGCAAAAGCCAGGAGTGGGATTCTACCAGTTTGGGAGAACCGGTAGTTCCAGTGAGCGTTTGGCCCCACCCCATTCACACCTGCTGTTTCCTGTGCTTTATTTCCCGGGTTTTTTTTAGCACAGCTGATTTGTGCGGCAGACAAATTCTTGCCCGCGTTTCAGCTGTTTTAGTCCCAGAGGCTGCAGTAAAAGTTAAGTCATTGAGTTAAAATTGGGTTTTTTAAAATGTAGAGCAGCAGTGGTGGCATTCTACTGGTTCGGCCCGGTTCTCCCGAGCCGGTAGCGCTGAAGAGCAGCGGAAACTGAACCGGTTCTCTAAGACAAGGGTCCCCAACCACCGGGCCCTGGACCGGTACCGGTCCGTGGAACATTTCCTACCGGGCCGCCGGTTTGCTGGGCACCGCCATCTTGTTTTGATGAGAAAGTGCTTCGGGTGAGCTTTTCCGGTTGGAAAGCGGCGTTTGTCCTGAAGGAATCCTCGCGCCTTAGTTTCATCGAAGGGGGACTTGAATGAAACTAAGGCGCGAGGATTCTTTCAGCACCAAGGCAAGGCGAGCCGAGCGACCGTCCCGAAGCCGTCCCGAAGTGAAGCCCATCAACAAAGGTACAAAGGAGGAGTTGAAGGTGGTGGGGAGAAGCGGGGGACGGCTGGCCGGCCGGTCGCTCGGCTCGCCTTGCCTTGTCATGCGTGCTGATGCCGGTACCGGGCGCGCATCATTTTGTGATGCCGGTACCAGGCCGTGGCACAAAAAGGGCTGGGGGCCACTGCTCTAAGACACTCTGCTGTTGGGCCCACCTGCCTGCTAGGGCTCACATACTGACCTTTATTCCCCGCTTTGGAAGCACAGCCGCTGTAGTGCGGCAAAACAAATTGCCACGCGACAGCTGCTGAAGCAACCGGGAGAGCGCAGGATTGCAGGAGGGGAGTAGGAAAGCCTCTGTGCCTGCACAAAGTGCGCTTTTGGCACACGCGCACAAAGAGCGTGCACGCCTCTAAAGCAGGTCCACCAAGCCACCACACCCGCCAAACCGGTGGTAAACTTTTTTGAAGTGCACCACTGGTGTGTAGAGCAAGTGCACGCGTGCTTGGTGTGCCTGCGTCGGTGAAGCACACGCTCCCCAAACCGGTTGTTCCAACCGGTTGAATCGCAGTCCTGAGCAAAACTGACCGAACAATTTGTCTGGCTTAGCAACGGCAATTTGCGAAGACCAGGCTGAGCCCGAGGGAGGGATTAAATGCGCCATAGGTGTTCTGACCAAGGTTTCCTAGACTGTAATTATGCACGCGCTTATTTTCAAAACAAGCCTTGTTTTATTGCAACGCTGGGAATTGTTTTCATTCCCAGCCGGGAATGAATCTCAAACAGTCCCTCGAGATAAGCACCCACCTTTCGTTTCTGTGAAGTGCTGCCAAGAACAGACGTGTCCAATGAATTAAAAAAGAAAAAACCAAGCAAAGTACAAAGAGCTTCAAGAACAAATCTGAATTGAACGAATGACTTTGCTTCCTGCAAAGGTTTCTTCACCTTTGCCTGTTCTTCATACCTTATGGGAGGGGGAAATCACCTCCAAGCCTTATTACCGAATTGCCCTTTTTGTCTTAGCTGCTCTTTCATTCTGGCAGCTCTGTGCACACGCACACTGGGAACAGGCTCCCTTTATTCCTCTGCCTCGCTGCTGTCAGATTCTGGAGGCTCCAGAGTCAGCACCCCACTCCCAGATGGTCCCGGCCCCATCTCTGCATCGGATGCAGGACCCTCATTCGAGTTCTCCCCAGACTCCCGACTGGTCCCCGTTCTTCCCCACTGTCCGATTCCGCTGCCGGCTGCACAGGCTGCCGCCGAACCACAACAATTGGTCCCTGGGTGCCAACCAGAGATCTAAGTCCCGCTTATCTTGAATGCCCCTCTTATCTCCTGCTCATTTTCCCTTAACGTTCAGTTGGCCAGATTCTTGTAGAGAGCTTAAGCTTGCAATAAACCTTTATACCCATTTAAACAGTCTGTATCTTCTGATTTCCCAGGTGCTTGACAAAACTGGAGAGACCTTAGCCTTAGGAGAGTGAGTTTCTTAGGGGTAATTAGAGATAGTCCTCGACTTACAACAGTTTCACTTAGCGACCGTTCAAAGTTACAACGGCACTGGGGAAAAAAAAGGTGACCGTTATCACCTTTTTTCACATGTACGACCAGGGCAGCGTTCCCAAGATCACGTGATGTAAAATTCAGACGCTTAGCAAACTTGTTTGTATTTATGACAGTCGCAGCATCCCGTGTGTGTGTGTGTGTGTGTGTGTGTGTGTGTGTGTGTCACACGATCCCCTTTTGCGACCCGCTGACCAGCCACGTCAATGGGGGAGCCAGATTCATTTCACAACCTCTTTACTAACTTGATGAAAGCAGTGATTCACTTAACAACCGTGGCAAAGAAAGGTCGTAAAATAGGCCAACATTCACTGAAGTGCTGTTTGGATTAGCATTGTAAATTTGAGGGTTGATTGTGGTCGCAATTCGAAGCCTGTATTTATTTCCAATTTATTTCTCTTAGCCAATTTATTTCTTTCAGTCAATTTATTTCTCTCAGCCAATTCTGACAACCAGTGTGGGGACCGGAATTTTCATGGCTAAGCGAGGCAACCATTTAAAGGGATGAATTTGCGCCTGGTTTTGTGACCGTTCGCGTCGCCGTTGTTGGGAAATTAGCTGAGAAGTTGACAAATGGTGTTCACCTGACCTCAGGATACCATCCTAAGTGCAAGAACCCAAAAATCACTTTTTCCAGTGCAACCATCCCTTCAACAGTTGCTAAGTACTGTGTTTCCCCGAAATTAAGACCCTGTCTTATTTTTTTTGGCCACCAAAAAAGGCACCAGGTCTTATTTTCAGGGGATGCCATTGTTGTGGTTTGCCATCAGCAGGTGCAGATGGCTGATGTCTCAGAAAGCGAGGACTCAGATGAGGGGCCTGCGTGTGATGCAGGGACGGGGCCAGGACCATCAGGGAGTGGAGTGCGGCCTTCGGAGGTTGTGGAGGCTGGCAGCAGTGAGGAAGAGGCCCCCGAGGAGCCTGTGCCCAGCTGCAACAGCATGGGCGACTTGGGAGTAAGGCTGCAAGGGGATGGCCCCTCCCTTAAGGGATAAAAACCAGCGGAGAAACCGGAGTTCTTTGCAGGAAGCAAAGAAGTTTTTGCGCTCAAGCCTTGCGGACGTTCGGAATACCTTGGTTGGTGTGTGGAGATTCTTTGTGTTTGAAATATTTTTTAGTAACTTTATCTCGTGTTCTTGGCAGGCTTGTATAACCTCGTCCTTATCAAAGACAATTAATTTACTCTGTTTCCCCCAAAATACAACCTACCCTGAAAGCAAGTGGGAAGGAGCAGAATTCGTAAAGAAAACATTAAAAGATTTCGCTGTTACCTCTGTTTGGGGTTGGTTTCCTAGGAACAAGGTTTGGGTCAGAACAGTCATCCACCGACTAACCTCACTTGAGCGCGTCGTCCCCGGCCTCCTTTTCGCTGTCCGAGGCCTTCAGGAACTACTTCTGCGGCCGGCAAAGCTTTTCTAAAGGCCTCTGCAGCCTTCAGGATCGATCCAGAGCTTTGTTCTCAGCTCCAGAGGCCTTCAGGAAAGCCTTGCGGGCTGCAGAAGAAATAGGCCTGCCAGGCAGGTGTCGGGGTGTGCAAGGCCTGGCTACACCTGTCCCAAGGTAAGTAGTAGGGCAGCTCCACCCAAGATTAATTTTTATCCATCCACTCTGGAGTGG
>NC_141994.1:74390030-74432530 GCF_049901715.1 Pseudonaja textilis
GAACTAGAATGCCACCTGCTCCGACCCTTTTTGGAACGGGCTTTGGATCAAACGGTGGAAGGGTTTTTGCCACGCCTTATGACTTAAGTGCTTGGGTTTTATATTTATATTTTTTATATATACTTAAGCGCTTTATATTTTTTACCGCTAGTCCTCGGCTTAACAATGGTTCATTGAGTGACCGTTTGAAGTTGCAAGGTCCCTGGAAAAAAAAAAGGTGACTTAGGGTGGCCGCTTTTTCACACCTACAACCCAACGGGGCATCCCTGCGGTCACGGGACGGTTGAGTCTTGAACCTTCAGGAATAACGCACCATTTCTCAAGCCCGCTGCGACGGTCGTAAGTGTGAAAAGCTGTCACAAGTCACTTTCTAAAGGTCTGTTGTAACTTTGAATGGTCCCTAAACGAACAGTTGAAAAGTCGAGGACTATCTGTAAATCAAATTTTTTTTTTTAAAAAAAATCAAATTTCCACGCCGCCCCGCTCTCCCTGTTACACCATCCGGGTTGCAATACCATCGGCGGCAAAAATAAAACAACGACAAGATTGCAACACAAAAACCTCAGGCACTAACAAGATTAAAAAGGAAAAGGAAAAAAGGATTAAAAAAAAAAACCCCAAGATTAATAAAAATAAAACTTCCAAGAGTCGAAATACAGCCCTGCTTTGAAAAAAAAAACCCAAGATAAATCTATATTTATGTAAATGTGAAATACCACTCATGTATCATTATTGAACATAACTTCTCAAAAGTAGCCGGTAAATATGTGTGTGTGTGTGTGTGTGTGTGTGTGAAATACTCCTCAGGCATCATCACAAAATCTCCAGGACTGTAAAGCCTACAAAGTTGAAATTTGGCATGTATTTTCCTTTTGGCTTCTAGGTGCTCACTAAGAAAGGATTCTTCGAAATGACCATCAGAGCATTTAGAGCATTTCCTATATTATTATTATTATTATTATTATTATTATTATTATTATTATTATTATTATTATTATTAACACGCTCTGATGCTAAGGAGTTCGACTCTCCCTCCCCACCTGAAAAAAAGAAATCTCTTCCAAATGCAAAACACAAGCAGAGGAGTTTCCGTTTCACAGCCCCAAGCAGCTTTAGTACAGAACAGTTGAGCTAAGCCACGCCCAGGCTCCTTGCTGTCTCTTCTTGCTCACACAGCAAATACTGCTTCAGTTTCCAAACAGCCCTCAACTCTCTCACATACCGACAGGACGCTAGCCAAATGAATACTAATGAATGCTGGTAGGCAGAGGCAGAATTTCCCCCCTCTTATTTTCCTCCCCCAAAATTAAGCCCAGCCACATAGTTTCATAGTGAAGCACGGGGTCTCCAGCTAGTAAAATATAAAACTTACAAGAGTCGAAATACAGCCCTGCTTTTTTTGAAAAAAACAAGATAAATAAAAATAAAACTTCCAAGAAATGCAGCCCTACTTTAAAAAAAAAACCAGATAAATAAAATATAAAACTTCCAAGAGTCAAAATACAGCCCTACTTTTTTAAAAAAAAAAACACCAGATAAATAAAATATAAAACTTCCAAGAGCCCTGCCAAACTTCTGTAGATTTGCAGATGACGGAAGGAGAAAGCATACAGCGGCCAAGAATGTTGGAGAAGTATAATATAAAATATAACAGAAAATTAGCTCCTTTTAAAATCCAGGCATCAGCAAAGAAAGGCAAAAATAATAATAATAATAAATCACAACAATTGATTGACGAAAATGTCCTGGAGAGGGGGTGCCAGTCATGTGACCAAAACAGAAAACACCCCTTAATACCCTTAAAAGGAAGGCAGCTTTGCTATTTTGGGATTCAGGAGTTGAAAGATCAGATGTTGGCAGACAGAATTGAAAAGTGTGTGTGTGTGGGGTGTGTGTGTTGGGGTCCTGGGATGAAAGAAAAGCCGACCCTCGTGGGAAGGAGAGGAATCTTTTGACACAAACCATGAGCCAATAATTGATCCCTGTCTGGAAAGGTTTCTGCGTAGCACACCACACCCCGATATGTGGCTCGATTGCCAGATGAATTTGCACTGATTCACATGCTGGGTTCTGCAGCCCCATCTCGATCTGTGATTATTTTTGAAGCAACTTTGGCCACTTTAAGACTTGAGGACTTCAACTCCCAGAATTCCCCAGCCAGCCTGCCTGCTTTAAGATGGGTGGATTCTGGGAGTCTCCATGTCTTAAAGGTTGAGAAAAACTGATGTAGATCAAGGATATCCAACCTTGGCCACTTGGGGACTACAACTCCTAGAATTCTCCAGGTTGCCTGGTTTAAGATGGGTGGATTCTGGGAGTTGAAGTCTCCATGTCTTAAAGGTTGAGAAAAACTGATGTAGATCAGGGATATCCAACCTTGGCCACTTTTAAGACTTGCGGACTTCAACTCCCAGAATTCCCCAGCCACTATGGGGAATTCTGGGAGTTGAAGTCCACAAGTCTTAAGGCAGCCAAGGTTTTACATCCCTGCTTTAAAGCAACGCTTGGGGTTTTCTACCTGCCTAAAGGTTTTTTTTAAAAAAAGCACATTTCTACAAAAATGCAAAGTCAACCGAATGGAAGGGGAGTTGCGACTAATTTGTGCCGAGTTTGTGATGTATAAGGAAGGACTCCTGCCTGGGACAAGGGGTTGGACTAGAAGACCTCCAAGGTCCCTTCTAGCCCTTATGATTCTATGATTCCTTCCTTCTTTCTTCACTCCCAAGGATAATAGGATCAGAAGGGTCTCTCTCTCTCTCTCTCTCTTTCTCTCTCTCTTACTCATTCTTTCTCTCTCTCTCTCTCTCATTCTCTCTCCCTCTCTTATTCTCCCTCCCTCATTCTCTCTCTCTCATTCTCTCTCTCTCTCTCTCTCTCTCTGTGTGTGTGTGTGTGTGTGTGTGTATGTGTGATTTTGGAAGGTCAAGGACCAGTGGTGGGATTCAAATAATTTAACAACTGGTTTCTCTGCCCTAATGTTTTCTTCCAACAATCAGTTCACCAAACTCAGAAAAGTAAAGAACCAGTTTTCCTGAACTGGTGCAAACTGGCTGAATCCCACCACTGATAAGGACCTGTATTTTTATTTTTCTCTTTGGTTTTAACCGATTTGGGGATGATTCTCCTTCTTTGAGATGGGCAGCTGTAAAAATAGAATTAATCAATAAAAAATATATACAGGTCACCTACAAATTTCCAACTGTTCATTTTAGTGACCGTTTAAAGTTACAACCAGCTCTGGAAAAGGTGACAAAATAGATTGTGTCAGAAGAATAATTTGGGGTTTCTAACTCGGGGCTGCGCAAGAATAAATAAAAATGGATTTCATTAAATGGATAAGCAAATACTATTATTATGCGGTTCTTATTAATGTCATGAGTATTATTATTACTGTTATTACTTCTCAAAATTAACTGTACCCAGATAACACACAGTTTATGTAGATATTGCATTTTTATGTTTAATAATAATAAAGAAATAAACAAAAATAAATAAATAAGAATAAATAAAAATGAAATCCATTTGTGAGGAAAAAGGAAATATTTATTCCTTAAAAACAAGCGGATTGCCGTGAGGGGCAGCTGTACACAAACGGGATATAGCAGGCAGACTTTTTATAGGGCAGCTTGTCCAGTGTGTAGAAGTGTCTATGTGCAAATTGCGGGGTGACACTTGAAGTGTGTGTGTGTGTGTGTTTGTGGGTTTATTTTTTGTGCACATGCAGTTCCTCTGGGAGGCTCTTAATTTCGTTCATTCTGTTCGTGTTTGCAGACCTTATCCTTTGATATGGGGATTGGGCCTGGGGCAACTGATTTGGGGTTTTGAGGACGTCTGCTCGTTTTAGTGGATTAATTCGGCTGTCAATCATCTGGGGGAGATTCTGATTCTCAGGCTATTGTGGATTCTGCTTAATATTTTTAAGGGGAGATGGGATGAAGAATAAAATACATTCGAATACGAAGAGCTTCTCACCACGGAATCTTTTTTTTTTTAAACAGCGGTGCTGGCCACGCTTTGCAGTCAGTAATCGGAGCAGGGATATTGTCCTGTTAGGGATTAACTGTCCTGAGGGCTGATCCCAGGAGACAATCGGTAGCGGGTTCATTTCATGAGACCAAAATGGAAAGTGAGAGAAATCTTCAGGCCTTTCCACCTACCCTGCGCTCGGGCTCCCGACAGAGATAAAACTTTAGTTTTATACTGTATATATATATATCTCTCTATATATAAACAGCATATATGTGTGTGTGTGTGTGTGTGTGTGTATGTATTTTCTTAAGTTTTCGCCAGTACTTACATGTATGGCATTCAGCTTTGTTCGGATAATTTCCCACGTCATTGTAGTTGTGCTTTTAAAGTTGTAGCAACGTTTCGGCAGAATCTCATCTGCCATCATCAGGCTTCTGTACTGTGTTCCTCTGGACGAACACAATACAGAACACAATACAGACGAACACAATACAGAAGCCTGATGATTGCAGATGAGATTCTGTGGAAACGTTGCTACAGCTTTAAAAGCACAACTATAGTGACGTGGGAAAATACCCGAACAAAGCTGAATACTATATATATATATTTGTTTTCTGAGGTTTTCGCAGGTATTTGTATGTGCATCTTTGGTTATTCAGGTTTTTTCCCGCGTAAAATTGGAAGTATGTAGGCGACGTTTCGATGAAGTCACATTCATCATCTTCAGGCTTGTGTCTTCGGCTTTACTCCGAGAAGCACAAAGCCGAAGACACAAGCCTGAAGAAGATGAATGAGTATTTTCCCACGTCATTGTAGTTATGCTTTAGTACCCACGAAAACTTAAGAAAATATCTATCTATCTATCTATCTATCTATCTATCTATCTATCTATCTGTCTATCTATCTATCTATCTACACATATATATACATACACATAAGAGGTCTGTAGGAGGCGTGCATAAGCGCACCAACGTGCCTAACGTTCCTGTCCTATTGTTTCTTTTATTTTTCTTATATGTATCCATTTCATGTATTCATAACTATGTATATACTTATACCTATTATCTTGTAAGCAATTGACAAATCATACATACATACATACATACATATATATATTTCTCAAGTTTTCGTGGGTACTTACATGTATGGCATTCAGCTTTGTACGGGTATTTTCCCACATCATTATAGTTGTGCTTTTAAAGTTGTAGCAACGTTTCGGCAGAATCTCATCTGCCATCATCAGGCTTCTGTATAGTGTTCATCAGATGAATATATATATATATAGTATTTAGGTTTCTTCAGGTATTTTCCCACATCTTAATATTTGTGCATATACTATATACTGTATATATATGCAGGTCTTGGCGTGTTTGGGTCTTTTCCCGTGTAAGATTGAGAGTATCTTCGCAACGTTTTGACGAGGTCCCACTCGCCATCTTCAGGCTGGTGCTTTCGGCTTCGCGCTTCTTTTTGCTCGTACAAGCACGAAGCTCAAAGCGCCAGCCTGAAGATGGCGAGTGGGACCTCATCGAAACGTTGCCAAGATACTCTCAATCTTACACGGGAAAAGACCCGAACATGCCAAGACCTGCATACCTGTACCCGTGAAAATCTACAAAAACACGCACACGCACACACACACACACACACACACTGTTTATATGTATATAAAAAAACCTCTGTGGTCCAGGAAACTGTAAGACTGTTTGGAAGAAAGGCAGAGTGGAAGAGACCCGAACTATTTTTTTTATAATACTTTTTTTTTTTTAATATAACCTTTTTCAAAATCCAAATTTCTTTTTTCATACACTGTTTTTTGCATAATGCATTTATATGCAGGCTCGTTCTATCTTTTTCTTCCCTCCCTCTTTCTCTCTCTCTCTCTTTCTCTTGAGAGAGAGGAAGGTGACCAGGAATCCCGCACCACGATGGGCATCGGTGGGCCATCCGGGCCGACGCCGCCACAATTTTGTGCAGGGCTGCCTCTGAGCCTGTCGTAGTTTCCCCCCACCCCCCGCTCTCCAAATCTGGTAGTCGCCCGGTCAGGGAGGGCAGTCTCTATGCGCAGAAGGCCTGGCTGGGCTGTGGCTCAGCTGGTCTCCCCTGAGAGGCGGCTCGCTTTTCCCTGGCCCTTGCAGACGCTTGACCTCAGTGCTCAGCTATGAAGAGTGGTGCGTGCCGGGTCTGTGTGTGTGTGTGTGTGTGTGTGGTTGTGTGTGCCTGCAGAGGAGGGGGAGGAGGGGGGGGGCTTCTCAGAATAACTGAGTAACTCGTTGCTGTTTTTTTTTTCCCCTGCCTGCTGTTGGAGAGAAACTCCTTTCTTGCATGGGAATCTTCAACAGGCGGCGATCCGGACAGTTTCTTGCTGATCCTAGCAGATGTTTAGAAACTCCACCTCCCCCCCACAGCAATCCTGGTGTTGCCCAGGTGGTCCTTGGACCAGCGACCTTAACCCAGCCCCCACATTTCGGTAGCTCAGGGAAACCGCGCTTGAGTGAGTTTGACTTTTGTGCGCTGCCGCTCTTCGCTTAGGAACACGGTTGTTAAGGGAAATCTGGCTTCCCCCCATGGACTCGGCTTGCCAGAACAGTCACAAAAGGAGGAATCACGTGATTCCTACCCCCCAGGGACACTGCGATCGTCGGAAGTACGAGTCAAGTTGCCGAGCATCTGAATTCAGATCAGGTGACTGTGGGGGAGGCTGTGACGGTCGTAAGTGTGAAAAACTATCCCTTTTTTCCCCCAGGGCTGTTGTAATTTGGAACGGTCACTAAATGAATTGTTGTAAGTCGAGGTCTACCTCTCATTCAGGGGCAACAGTAGAGGGGACTGAGGCTTTTTTTCTGGGCACCCCCAAATAGATAGATAGAAGTGTGATTGGACACACAAGGAATTTGTCTTCGGTGCAGAAGCTGTCAGTGTACATAAAAGCTACAAGTGCTTAATAGAATGGAACAGAACAGGAAAGGTTAGAACAGAACAGAATATAGGAATAAGGATAGAATAGAATAGAATGGAATATAGGAACAGAAAATAGGAATAGAAAATAGGAATAGAAAATAGGAATAGAAGAGAAGAGAAGAGAATAAGGAAAGAATAAGGATAGAATAGAAAATAGAAAGAATAGAATAGGAATAGAATAGAATAAAGTAGAGTAGAGTAGAATAGAATAGAATAGAATAGAATAGAATAGAATAGAATAGAATAGAATAGAATAGAATAGATGGATAATTGATAAGAGATATTAGATAGAGAGATAGAATAGATAGATGGATAATAGATATTAGAGATAGATATAAATAGATACAGATAGATATGGATAGAGATATAAAGATAGAATAGAATAGAATTATTTATTGGCCAAGTGTGATTGGACACGCAAGGAATTTGTCTTGGTGCAAATGCTCTCAATGTACCTAAAGAAAAAAGGAAAGGTACATTCGTCAAGAATCTGAAGACACACCACTTAATGATAGTCATAGGGTACAAATAAGCAATCAAATCACACCAGGAAACAGTCAATATAAATCATAAGGATACAAGCTCGAAGTTACAGTCATATAGTTACAGTTACAGTCATACAAGTGGGAGGGGATGGGTGATGAGGAGTGATGAGAAGATTAACAGTAATAGTAATGCAGACCTAGTAAATAGTTGGACAGTGTTGAGGGAATTGTTTGTTTAGCTGAGGGATGGCATCTGGGGGGGAAAACTCCCCTCGTGTCTAGTTGTTCTGGTGTGCAGGGCTCTGTAGCGTCGTTTTGAGGGTGGGAGTTGAAACAGTTTATGTCCAGGATGTGAGGGGTCTCTAGATATTTTCACAGCCCTCTTTTGGACCCGTGCAGGATGCAGGTTCTCCATGGAAGGCAGGTTGGTAGTAATTGTTGTTTCTGGAGTCCTAATTACCCTCTGGAGTCTGTGTCTGTCCTGTTGGGTTGCAGGACCAAACCAGACAGTGATAGAGGTGCAGATGACAGACTCAGTGATTCCTCTGTAGAATGGGATCAGCAGCTCCTTGGGCAGCTTGAATCTAGCTCACTTTTTCCCCACTCTTGAGACTCCACCTCCCATCATCCCCTGCCAGGCTTTATATTTTCTTTTGAAGAGGGGAAGGGTTTTTTTTCTCTTTCTTTTCCATCTCAGGGGTCTTAGCAGCTGCAAGTCCAGAGCCCTGGAATTTGTCAAACCAAGTTATGAATCATCCAACAAGCAGAGGAGGCCTTTTTGAATAATCACTGGCGAAACTCCTTCCAGCTCTGGATTTCCGAGTCTGCCAGAGACATTTTTTCCCCCCAGGGAAGTCCGTTTTTTTCTCAGCCCTTCTTCTTCCTGGTGCTCCTGTGCGCAGGATCACCTGAGGAGTGTTTTCCCCGCGCTCCCAGTTGGAAACCTCCATGTTTGATACACTCAATTGGAGGCAGGAAGGCAGGAGTGGCTTTTTGGTCTTCTGCGGGTGATTTACTCACGGGTTCAAGAAGGCTTCATCCCCACGTCACCCCCCTACCTCCAAATCCCTTCTCCTCTCCTCTCCTCTTCTATTCCTATTCCTATTCCTATTCCTATTCTATGCTATGCTATGCTATGCTATGCTATCCTATCCTATCCTATCCTATTCTATTCCAATTCTAGTCTTATTCTATTCTATTCTGTTCTATTCTATTCTATTCTATTCTATTCCATTCTTATTCTATTCTTATCCCTATCCCTATCCCTATCCCTATTCTATTCTATTCTATTCTATTCTATTCTATTCTATTCTATTCTATTCTATTCTATTCTATTCTATTCTATTCTATTCTATGTTCTCTTCTTCTCTTCTCTTCCTTCCCTTTTCTTTTTTCTTTTTCCTTCCTCCTTTCCTTGCCCTTTCCTTCCTTTCCCTTCCTTCTTTTTTCTTTTTTCTTTCCTTCCTTTCCTTTCCTTTCCTTTCCTTTCCTTTCCTTTCCTTTCCTTTCCTTTCCTTTCCTTTCCTTTCCTTTCCTTTCCTTTCCTCTCCTCTCCTTTCCTTTCCTTTCTCCTTTCCTTTCCTTTCCTTTCCTTTCCTTTCCTTTCCTTTCCTTTCCTTTCCTTTCCCTTCCTCCCTTCCCTTCCCTTCCCCTTCCTTTTCTTTCCTCCCCTCCTCTTCCCATAACCCCAGAATTCAGCAACTGGTCTAAATACATGCCCGTTGCCAAGTGCCCATAAATGGAACGACCCGATCTTAAATCCCCTTTTTGCAGTGTCGTTATAACCCTGAACGCTGGTCACTCAATGAAGGTCCGGATGTCCAGGATAACCCCATAACGAATCCAGCTGGGCCTTTTCTAACTGCACAACCCTGCAGCTCTCCTCTACGCAGGGATTTCCCCCTTTGGTGTGGGACATGCCCGAGGAAAGGAGGGTGAACCTGTGGCATGACAAAGGCGGGTCATAATGCATCTGGAGACGCACAGCTGGATTTGGCCAAAAGCTTCACAGCCCATTTCTAGGTTGGAGAAAAAGGGAATTTTTACTCAACACTGCCAGCAGCCCAACACACCACCGCCACCAACCCTGGGTGTCTGTTGGCACCAAACCCAAACCCCCCACCCTTGTTCCCTTTGCCCCCTTTTCCCCGCCTGGATGGGCGTCTAGATTGGGAACGAGGCCTCAGCAGCTGTCCTGGGGCAGGACGGGGGCGGGAGAGGAGGAGATTTTGCAAGGGAGCAAAACCTTGCCGTTGGGGGAGTGTTGTGGCCCGCCCGGCGGCTGGCAGAGCCGGCGGCAGAGTCGGACAGGCTGAGGAGAGGTTGGGGAGGAATGTGGGCCAATCCTGGAGTCTGGGGACGACTCGGACAAGGGCTCTGAGAGATGGGGCCAGGGCCGTCCGACGGTTATTAGCTGCCTTCAGAGTCGGAGATCAGTGGGGAAGAAGAACAGCTGGAGCCTGTTCGCAGTGTGCGCATGCACAGAGCTGCCAGAAGAAGGGGACAATTATGAACCAGGGATCGAGGTGGGAGTAAAGCCACAGGTGGAGGGTGAATGGCCCCTCCCCTAGGGATTAAAAGAGGAGCAAAAGGGGAGGGGGCTTTCGCAGGGAAGGATTTGTTGGTTGCGGTCGTGAGAAGACCTATCTGTGCATCTCAGAGGCTCTTGTGCCGAGCCCTTCCTTGTCAGCACTGCGTTTGGGAATAGTTACTTGGCGGCTCTCCAGGCTAGATGAGGTCTGTGTTGCTCCTCATTACATGCTTGAAAGACTGTTGGCCAGGCCTTTAAAGGGCTGAAGGTGAATGCAAGAAATACACCTTCGTTTCGTAAAAGGGGTTTTGCCGGGACACGGAGTCTGCTTCGTGCTTTTGGGGTAGCCTTGGTCACAACAGGGAGATTGCCGAGTGTGCTGTTGTGCAGTTAGGAAGAAGAAAGCCACTAAAAGCCACTAAAAGGCGGTCCTTGACTTACAACGCTTCAATCCGTGACTGTTTGAAGTTATGACGGCTCTGCAGAAAGGGACTTTTATAACCGTTTGCAAGGAAGGGAAATCGGATCGTTGTTTTCAGATTGCAGACTGTGTGTTGTGCGCTCAAGAGGACGAGAAAGCTGCTCAAAGACATTGCAGGCACTCCCCCCGACTTACAATGGTTCATTCAGTGACCGGTTGAAGTTACGACGGGCCCTGGAAAAAGGGACCCGCAACCATTTTTCGCACCCACCACCCTCATGGCATCTCCAATGGTCACCTCTGGTCAAAATTACCTTGGCAACCGGCTCATATTTAAGACGTTGGTGCGACCCTCCTTATGACGAAGAACCTGATGCGTTCGTCGAAAAAGATAGTTCCTGAGCATGGGCAAAGGGCCTTTGCTGGACTCCTGGGTGGTTCCCCCTTCCCCTTCCCAAGGGCTGGTCCTGAGGTTACAGGTGGGAGAATTTGCAAAAAAATAAAAATACATTTCTTCGGATTCTTGAGAGGTTGGCCGACCCTGTGAAACGGGGAAGGGTCTGAGGGCCTGGAGAGGGTCTTCAGCAGCCCCCCCCACTCCCAGGAGGGGGTCCCCTCTCCTCCTGAGAGGCATCTGATCCTGGGAGGGGGGAGGGGCATGTCACCATGCATTCGTGGGCTGCTGCAAACATCTGTAGCCCATTTCCTTCCTGGGCACCGTCCAGAAAGTTGGATTTTCCACTGGGCTGGTTCCCCCACCCCCCGAGAGGTCCGTGTGTGTTTCTGTGTGTGAAGGATTGTGAAAGTTTGCACGCTTTGGGGGACCTTCCTTGCCACAGTTGTTAAGTGAACTACTCCAGTTATCCCTTGTCTCTCTTTTCAGTGCTTCGGCACATAATCTGCCCCGCTCCCTCTTCTTTGGGGCAGCCCCTCAAACACTGGAGTCCTGCTATCCTGTCCCCCCCAAAATCCTTCTCTTCTCCAGACTGGCCAAACCCAAATCCTGCAACCGTTGTTCTTCGTATTTTATTTTATTTTATTTATCTTGATTTGTCAATCGCTTACAAGATAACAGGTATAAGTATATACATAGTTATGAATACATGAAATGGGTGCATATAAGAAAAATAAAAGAAACAATAGGACAGGGACAGTAGGCACATTGGTGTGCTTATGCACACCCCCTACAGACCTCTTAGGAAAGGGGTGAGGTCAATAGTTGAAAGTCTAAGGTTAAAAGTTTTGGGGTTTGGGGACAAAACCACAGAGTCAGGTAGAGTGTTCCAGACATTGACCCCTCTGTTGCTGAAGTCATATTTCCTGCAATCAAGTTTGGTGTGATTAACCTTGAGTTTGTATCTATTGTGTGCTCTTGTATTGTTATGGTTGAAGCTGAAATATTCATTGACAGGTAGGACATTGCAATGTATGATTTTATATACTATACTTAGATCGGACCGAAGACGGCGTAATTCAAGGATTTTTAGGTCTAGAATTTCAAGTCTGGTGGCATAAGGTATTCTACTACGAGTAGAGGAGCGGAGAACTCTTCTTGTGAAATATTTCTGGACTTTCTCAACTGTGCTAATATCAGATACGTCATGTGGGTTCCAGACTGATGAGCTGTATTCGAGTATTGGTCTAGCAAATGTTTTGTATGCTCTAGTTAGTAGTGTAATATTAGCAGAGAAGAAGCTACGTAGGATACAACAACTCTTAATGCCTTTTTGGCTATGTAGTTGCAGTGGGCTCCAGCACTTAGATCATTAGAGATGAGGACTCCAAGATCCTTCTTGTTCTTTGTATGTTTGAGTCTCCAGGCCTTGAACCCTCCTACTTGCTCTTCCCTACAAAGACGTTTTTGTAAAGTCTCCACACTTTTATTGTAACGCGGGGACCAAACTGGAGAGGCTATGTTCCAGGTATGTGTGCGGCACAGGCTCTGAGCGCTTCTCCTTCCCTCCCGCCCTGCAGACAGCAAAGCCATCGTGGACGGCAACCTGAAGCTGATCCTGGGCCTGATCTGGACCCTCATCCTGCACTACTCCATCTCTATGCCCATGTGGGAAGACGAGGACGAGGAGGACGCCAAGAAGCAGACGCCCAAGCAGCGCCTCCTGGGGTGGATCCAGAACAAGGTGCCCCAGCTGCCCATCACCAACTTCAACCGCGATTGGCAGGACGGCAAGGCCCTGGGAGCCCTGGTGGACAACTGCGCCCCGGGTGAGTGGGGAGGGGAGAAGCGAGGGGGAGGGGAGGGGAGAGAAGGATGGGATGCTCCCTTCCCCCCAGGACAGCCTTATGGGACCTGATGCCCTGCAGATGGATTGGTCGATTGGGGTTTGCAATATGTTTAGCCATAAAGGATATAGCCTTTCACCTTGTCTTCCTTCCTTCCTTCCTTCCTTCCTTCCTTCCTTCCTTCCTTCATCTATCCACCCTCCTCTCTCTCCCTCCCTTCCTTCCTTATCATCAACGTCCATCCTCTCTCTTCTCCTTCCTTCCTTCCTTCCTTCCTTCCTTCCTTCCTTCCTTCCTTCCTTCCTTCCTCCCTCCCTTCCTCCCTCCCTTCCTTATCATCCATCCATCCATCCATCCATCCATCCATCCCTTCTCCTTCCTTCCTCCCTCCCTCCCTCCCTCCTCCCTCCCTCCTCCCTCCCTACCTTGATTCCTTCCTTCCTTCCTTCCTTCCTTCCTTCCTTCCTTCCTTCCTTCCTTCCTTCCTTCCTCCCTCCATCTATCCACCCTCCCTCTCTCCCGCCCTTCCTTCCTTATCATCCGTCCATCCATCCCTTCTCCTTCCTTCCTTCCTTCCCCTCCTTCCTTCCTCCCTTCCTCCCTCCCTCCCTTGATTCCTTCCTTCCTTCCTTCCTTCCTTCCTCCCTCCCTCCATCTATCCACCCTCCCTCTCTCCCGCCCTTCCTTCCTTATCATCCGTCCATCCATCCCTTCTCCTTCCTTCCTTCCTCCCTTCCTTCCTCCCTCCCTCCATCTATCCTTCCTCCCTCTCTCTCCGCCCTTCCTTCCTTATCATCCGTCCATCCATCCCTTCTCCTTCCTTCCTTCCTCCCTTCCTTCCTCCCTTCCTCCCTCCCTCCCTTGATTCCTTCCTTCCTTGCTTCCTTCCTTCCTTCCTTCCTTCCTTCCTTCCTTCCTTATCATCCGTCCAAAGCCGTCACGGGTCCCTTTTTTTCAGTGCCATTGTAACTTCAAACGGTCACTAAACGAATGGTCATAAGTCGAGGACCACCTACGCTGTAAACTGCCCAGAGATGTCCCCGCACATTTTATAAACAAACAAACAAACAAACAAACAAACAACCCCCAAAGCTTAAATAAGGGGTCCCAGCCTTTCCTCAGCTTGACAGGAAAGCAAATCGATAGGAAGGCTTATAAAACCCCCTCGGCACGGAACGTTCTGGAAGGGACGGGATGCTTCTCCGGTGACGTTAGAAACAAAGGCCCCGGAGATCAAAAACGGGGATATTATTTTTTTTTCTCCACACATCCAGGCAAGGATTTACATATCCCGCTCTGGAATTTGCTGACTTCGGGGTCTGCTGGTTGCTGCGGCTGAGATGATTTAAAATCAGAATTTCTCACCCTGGATGGCTTTTATGAGGGGGGGGACTTCAACTCCCAGAATTCCCCAGCCAGCTGTGCTGGCTGGGGAATTCTGGGAGTTGAAGTCCACCCCTCATAAAGCTTCCTAGAGCGAGCAGCGCTGAAGTTTAAACTGTGGGATGGGTTTTAATTGCACACTTCCGGTGGCCATTTTGACTTTTTTGACCCTCTCCTCCCCCAGCAGGTGCTCCCGAATTCATTTTCTGCTCATTTCCAGGCTCGGTCGCCATTTTCTCCTGGTTTTCCAGGGATGCTAAGGCAGCTTTGCAGCTTGTCTGCCCTGTAAGGAAACCACCCAGCTCAGAGACCTCCACAAGGATCCCACACTCCTCCTCCTCCTCCTCCTCTTCCTCCTCCTTCGCTCTGCAAACTCCCCGTCCCTTCTAGCACTGATGATGTTCCCTAGTTGGGTCATGAGATGTCCTTACAAAAGCCACCAAGCTCCCAGAACACCAGGGACCCCACGATTGTTGCCATCCTCTTTCTGCTTCTCCTTCTCTTTCTTCTCATCTTCCTCCTTCTCCTGCTCCTTCTCCTCTTTTTTCCTTCTGCTCCTTCTCCTCCTCCTTTTTCTCCATCGGCTCCCTCCTCCTTCTCTTCCTCTTCCTCCTCTTCCTCCTTCTCATGCTCCTTCTCTTTTTCTCTCCTTCTGCTCCTCCTCCTCATCTTCCTCCTCTTCCTCCTTCCTCATGCTCCTCCTCTTTTTCCTTCTGCTCCTACTCCTCCTCTTCCTCCTTCCTCCTTTTTCTCCTTCTGCTCCTCCTCCTTCTGTTCCTCTTCCTCATCTTCTTCCTTCTCATGCTCCTTTCTCTTTTTCCTCTCTCCGCCTCCTCCTCCTTTTTCTCCATTGGGCTCCTCCTCCTTCTTTTCCTCCTCTTCCTCTTCCTCCTTTTCATGTTCCTTTTCTTTTTTCCTGCTGCTCCTCCTCCTCCTCTTTTTTCCTTCTGCTTCTCTCCTGCTTCTCCTCCTCCTCCTCTTCCTCTTCTTCTTCTTCCTCCTCCTATTTCTCCTTCTGCTCCTTCTCCTGCTTCTCCTCCTCCTCCTCATGCTCCTTCTCTTTTTCTCCTCCTCCTCCTCCTCTTTTCCTCCTCCTCCTCCTCCTCCTCCTCCTCCTCCTCCTCCTCCTCCTCCTCCTCCTCCTCCCTCCTCCTCCTCCTCTCCTCCTCCTCCTCCTCCTCCTCCTCCTCCTCCTTTCTACAAATCTCACTCCCTTCTAGTAGCGATGGTGTTACCTAGCTGAGTCACAAAACACCCGCAAGAAAAAGCCCCCGAGCTCACAGACCACCAAGGACCACCGGCAGTTCAACCCTGAGCCAGAAATAGTCTCTTCGGTTGAAATCGGCCAGGCTTGGACCCCAACCCCGGTTTCTCAGCAGGGGGCCGTCCATCTGTCCATCCTGGACTCGGCCAGCCGAAGAGTTTTGCCCTCCTCTTGCCTTTTGTTCGCTCTCCGGACGCATTTCTGCCCTTTCCTTCCTTCCTTCCTTCCTCCCTCCCTCCTCTGGCTGCAGGGGGGGGGGGCAGCTTGGCCGCCCTTTGCAACCTAAACAATCTGGAAGGAGATTTATATCCCCGGAGGATTTGCACACACACGAGGACACGCACACGCACACACACGCACACACACACCCCACCGAGTTTGGAAAGCTGGCCAAATTTGGACATGCTCAGAGGCCTCCCTGGATCGGGGTGTGTGTGTGCGTGTGTGTGCGTGTGCACAGCAAATCCCTGGCTACAATGGAGCTACCGTAGTTTGAAAGTTTTTCTCCACCTTCCAGCCCAGAGGGGGGGCCTTGGCGGGGGGGTTTTTTCAGAAAGTGTCCACCCCGCTCCTTTCCTTCCTCCTTCCCTGCCTGTTTTTCTTCCTTCCTTCCCCCCCTCTCTCCCTCCTTTCTTTCTCTTACTCTTCACTCTCACTTTCTCGCTTTCTTTCTCATTCTTTCTCTCCTTCCTTCCTTCCTTCCTTCCTTCCTTTTCCTCCCTCCCGCCTCCCTCCTTCTCTTTCTTTCTTTCTTTCTTTCTTTCTTTCTTTCTTTCTTTCTTTCTTTCTTTTTCTTTCTTTCTTTCTCTCTCTCTTTCTCTCTCTCTCTTTCTCTCTCTCTCTCTTCACTCTCACTTTCTTTCTCACTCTTTCTTTCCTTCCTTCCTTTTCCCCCTCTATCCCCCCCCTTCCTTCCTTCTTTCCTTCCCTCCCTCCCTCTTTCCTTTCTTTTCACTCTCACTTTCTCATTTTCTTTCTCTTTATCTCCTCCCTCCCTCTCACTCTTCACTCACTTGCTCACTTTCTCTCTCATTCTTTCTCTCCTTCCTTCCTTCCTTCCTTTTTTCCTCCCTCCCACCCTCCCTCCTCTTTCTTTCTTTCTTTCTTTCTTTCTTTCTTTCTTTCTTTCTTTCTTTCTTTCTTTCTTTCTTTCTTTCTTTCTTTCTCTCTCTCTCTCTCTCTCTCTCTCTCTCTCTTTCTTTCTATTTATCTCTCTCTCTCTTACTCTTCATTCTCACTTTCTTTCTCACTCTTTCTTTCCTTCCTTCCTTTTTTCCCCTCTCTCCCTCCCTCCTTCCTTCCTTTCTCTTCACTCTCGTTTCTCATTTTCTTTCTCTTTCTCTCCTCCTCCCTCCCTTCTTTCTTTCTTTTTCTCTCTCTCACTCTCTTACTCTTCACTCTCACTTTCTTTCTCTCTCTCTTACTCTTCACTCTTTCTTTCCCACTCTTTCTCTCCTTCCTTCC
This sequence comes from Pseudonaja textilis, assembly GCF_049901715.1. NCBI lineage: Eukaryota > Metazoa > Chordata > Lepidosauria > Squamata > Elapidae > Pseudonaja > Pseudonaja textilis. Next base: position 74,406,749 of record NC_141994.1, read on the forward strand.
TTCCTTTTTCCTTCCCTCCCTCTTTTCTTCCTTCCTTATTTTTCACTCTCACTCTCACTTTCTCATTTTCTTTCTCTTTCTCTCTCCCTCCCTCCCTCCCCCCTCTCTCACTCTTCACTCTCACTTTCTCATTTTCTCTCCCCCTCGTGTTTCTCCCGAACGGTGACCCTGTAGGGTAGGCTGGGCTGAGAGAGAAGGACCCGCCTTCCTGAGTCTGCCAATTTCTGGGGTTGCAGGGGGGATTTTGAACCCAGAGTCTAATCCCTGTTGGTTCTCATACACCCACTGACTCCATCTTCAAGCCAGGGTCTCTTGCTGGCCGCTTCCTGGCAGCAGTGAGGAAGAGGCCCCCGAGGAGCCTGTGCGCATGTGCACAAGGCTACTCCCAGAAAAGAGCAGCGTGGGCGACTGGGGAGTAAGGCCGCAAAGTGATGGCCCCTCCCTTAAGAGACAAAAGCCAGCTGAGAAACCGGAGATCTTTGCAGGAAGCAAAGACGTTTTTGCTCTCAAGCCTCGCGGACATTTGGAATATCTTGGTTGGCGTTTGGAGACTCTTTGTGTTTGAGACAGTCCTTGGCAACTTGATCTAGCGCTCTTGGCAGCCTTGCCTTCCCCTAGGCCAGGCCCGTTCTTATTAGCGACGATTATCTTTAACGACGCGTTGCCGTGAATGAACAAAATCCACAGAGACACATTACAAAGGTTTGCTTGTGTGCATACTTTGTGTTTGTTTTGAGTTTGAATGAGGTTTGGGTCAGAACATTTGGATCCTTCCCAGGTGATGTGGAAATGGGGGGGGGGGTCTTTCGGATGCCCGTGGCCCCTTGCCCCTCTGACTCCCCTCCTCCTCCCTCTTCTTTCCCTTCCAGGTCTATGCCCAGACTGGGAGACCTGGGATCCGAGACAGCCGGTGGAGAATGCCCGCGAAGCCATGCAGCAGGCCGACGATTGGCTGGGGGTCCCTCAGGTACCCCTTGGAGATCGGGGAAGGGGGGGGGTGTTTCTGTGTGGGTGGCCAAGGGCGGGGTAAGGGGGAGGGCAGAAGATCCTGCCCTCTGGAACCTCCTGGGAAAACCAGCAGGGAAGGAAGGTGGGTGCTCTTGGGAGCGTTTTGCAAGGGGCAGGCGGAAACCCAACAGGTTCAGCCTCCCGGCGAAACATGGAGGAGGGGAAAAAACGGGGTGCCCTCCCTCCACCGAATCCCCCCCTCCCCCGAGAAACCGATTCGCCTTCTCTTTGCAGGTGATTGCCCCCGAAGAGATTGTGGACCCCAACGTGGACGAGCATTCGGTCATGACCTACCTCTCCCAGTTCCCCAAAGCGAAGCTCAAACCCGGAGCCCCCCTGAACTCCAAGCAGGTCAACCCCAAGAAGGCCAAGGCCTATGGGCCCGGTAAGCAGCCCGCGGGGAGGGGTGGGGGGAGGCAGAGAAACGGGGGGAGGGGGGTGTGTGTGCAAGGGCCCCAGAGGCCAAGAAGGGTCCAACAATGAGGGAAGAGTACTGGCCTCCCGTGCTTTGTCGGCGCAGCCGATCTTGCTATTTTAGCAAGGCAGCAAGCCAAGTTTCACATTCCAGTATAGCCCTTCCGTTCGCTTCCCTCCCCTCCCCTCCCTTCCATCTCCTTCCTTCCTTCCTTCCTTCCTTCCTTCCTTCCTTCCTTCCTTCCTTCCTCCTCTCTCTCTCCTTCCTTCCTTCCCTCCCTGCCTCCCTTTCCATCTCCTTTCCATCTCTTTCTTCCTTTCTCTTCTCTCTCCTCCCTCCCTCCTCCCTCTTCTTCTCCTTCCTTCCTTCCTTCCTTCCTTCCTTCCTTCCTTCCTTCCTTCCTTCCTTCCTTCCTTCCTCCTTTTTCTCCTTTCCCTTCCTCCCTCCCTCCTTCCTTCCACTCTTCCTGCCTTCCTTCCTTCTTCTTTTTCTCCTTCCTTCCTTCCTTCCTTCCTTCCTTCCTTCCTTCCTTCCTTCCTCTCTTTTTCTCCTTTCCCTTCCTCCCTCCCTCCTTCCTTCCACTCTTCCTGTCTTCCTTCTTCTTTTCTCCTTCTCCTTCCTTCCTTCCTTCCTTCCTTCCTTCCTTCCTTCCTTCCTTCCTTCCTTTCCTTCCTTCCTTCCTTCCTCCTCTTTTTTCCTTTCCTTCCCCCTCCCTCCTTCCTTCCACTCTTCCTGCCTCCTTCTTCTTTTTCTCCTCTTCCCTTCTTCCTTCCTTCCTTCCTTCCTTCCTCTTTTTCTCCTTCCTTCCTTCCTTCCTCCCTCCTTCCTTCCTTCCTGCCTCCTCCTCCTTCTTCCTTCCTTCCTTCCTTCCTTCCTTCCTTCCTTCCTTCCTTCCTTCCTTCCCTTCCTTCCTTCCTTCCTTCCTTCCTTCCTTCCTTCTCTCTCTCCTTCCTTCCCCTCCCTGCCTCCCTTTCCACCTCCTCCTCCCTCTCTTCCTTCCTTCTGTCTCTTTCTTCCTTCCTCTTCTCTTCTCTCTCCTCCTCCCTCCCTCCTTCTTCCTTCCTTCCTTCCTTCCTCTCCCTCCCTCCCTCGCTTTTTCCCTTTTCTTTCCATTCCTCCTCTTCCTCTCCTTCTTGCTTCTCCTTTCCCATCCTTTCTTCTTCCCCCTTTTCCACTTCCTTTCCCTTCCTTTCCCTTCTTCGTCTTCCCTCTTTCTTGCTTCCTCCCCCTTCTTCTTCCGCTCTCATTCCTTCCCCTCCTCCTGCACATTCTCCTTTCCCCTCCCTCCCCTCCCCATCTTCCTCCTCCTCCTCCTCCTCCTCCTCCTCCCCTCCCTCCCTCCATCTCCCCCTCTTCTGGCACCCAGGCTGCCCTTCACCTACCTGTCTCACCTTTTGCCAGGGATCGAACCCCATGGAAACACGGTGCTGAAACCAGCCCATTTCACAGTGGAGACTGTCGAGGCCGGCTTGGGAGAGGTGCTGGTGTACATTGAGGACCCCGAGGGACACACAGAGGAGGTATATCACCCACCCCCTCCCCAGGGCCTGCGGGGTGCCCCATGCAGGGCCGGCCTCAATTCCCCCCCCCCTCTCCCCTCCCCAACAGGCCCTTTAGCCTCTGCCCAGCCAGGGAGTCTGACCCCTGGTAGCCCCCCAAAAACAGTTAACCAGTGGAACAATTTGCCACCAGAAGTTCTGGCTTGGTGGGCATGGCTTGGTGGGCGTGGCAGGGGAAGGATATAGTGCAAAATCCTTCTTCCCTCCCCATAGCCTGCTTTCCAGCTCCTTTCTCCTGGGCAGGGCAACCCAAGGAGACCCAGCCGATCAGCTGTGGGTGTGGCTTGAGTGTGGCATTCTATGGGTGTGGCTTGGTGGGTGTGGCTTCCTAGCCGTGGCTTGGTGGGCGTGGCAGGGGAAGGATATACTGCAAATCCCCTTCCCTGCCCACCCCACTGGCCTGCTTTCCAGCCCTGTTCTCCTGGGCAGGGCAACCCAAGGAGACCCAGGCAACCAGCTGTGGGCGTGGCTTGAGTTTGGCATTCTATGAGTGTGGCTTGGTGGGCGTGGCTTGGTGGGCATGGCAGGGGAAGGATACTGCAAAATCCTCCTTTGCTCCTCACCTCACTAACCTGATTTCCAGCTCCGTTCTCCTGGGCAGGGCAACCAAAGGAGACCCAGCCGATCAGCTGGGACTCAATGGGAGGCGGAGAAGAGAGATGGGGTTGGCGGGGCCGGTCAGAGGAGGCATCGGCCGATTCTCCGAACTACTCAAAGTTTCCGCTACCGGTTCTCCAGAACCAGACAGAACCTGCTGAATTCACCACCTCTGATCCCAGGACATGTAAATTGGGCCCATTTCTGGCCTTATGGAGCTTCTGGGAGGCCCATTTTTCAACCTCCCCCAGCCTCCATGGACTTACCTGGCATCCCAAATGGGCCAGGTGCAGACTCCTGGGAGGTGGGCAGGGCCGCCAGGGGTGGGATTTACTAGTTCACGGTACCAGTAATTAAAAATGATAAAATTAGCTACCGGTTCGACCGAACCAGGGCGAACCGTTAGACGCCCATCCTTGGCTCCTAGTCCAACTCTCTACTCAAGCAGGAAAACTTACACCATCCCAGACAAAAGGCTGCTCACTCTCTTCTTACAAAACCTCCAGTGTTCGAGTCCCCACAACGTCCGGTGGCGAGTAGTTCCACGGGTGAATGGTTCCGACACTCAAAAGACTCCCGTCCTTCCCTTCTCCTCTCCTCCCTCTGCCCCGAGCGGCCTGACCGCTTTCCCCCTTTCCCCCGCAATGTCCAGGGAAAAGGTCACCCACCTCCCTTCCTGCCGGCCCGGGTTCGAGAACCTCAGCTGCTTCAGCTGGCACCGCCGGGGTTGAGGTTGGCATCCGCCTGAGCTGTGACTCTGCAGGCATCTAGGCAAAAGCGTGGAGAAATCCAGAGCTTGGGCTGAGGGACAGGTGGCAGCTGTTGGCACAAGCCGCTGGCACGGCTGAGTAAAGCCCTCTCCCCGTTTCTTTCCTTCCCCCCCAGGCCAAGGTGGTTGCCAACAACGACAAGAATCGGACTTATTCTGTCTCCTACGTGCCCAAGGTGGCCGGTTTACACAAGGTGAAATGACCGTCTCGTCCCTGGGGCGGGCAGGGGGGGCGGGCGAGAAGGATAGGGGGGGCGGAGTGACCTCTGCAGACGGATATCTCCTTTAAAAAAATATGCAGACCACAATAAAAGTATTTATTGTGAATTGGAGCCCCTTGACTTACCCAACCTTCGTTTAGTCACCGTTCAAAGTTACAACGGCATTGGAAAAAATAACTTAGGACCATTTTTTTTACTCTGATGACCATTGCAGCGTCCCTGTTGTTTCGTGATTAAAGTTCAGAGGCTTGGCAACTGACATGTACTTATGATGGTTGCGGTGTCCCTGGGGTCACCCCCCTGTGTGACCTTCGGACAAGCCGAGTTAACGAGGAAGCCAGATTCGTTTAATAAAGCCTGTTACTACAATCTGAAGATTTCATCATATATATATATATATATATATATATATATATATATATATATATATATATGGATCTTTGGTTATTCGGGTTTTCTCCGTGTAAGAGAAAACCGAATACCTGAATTACGCGGGAGAAAACCCGAATAACCAAAGATCCACATACAAATATCATGAGAACCTCAGAAAGCAAATATATATATATAAAAAGACACGTTAGGGCTTATTTTCCAGTTGGGTCTTATTTGGGGGAAATATAGCACTTAATGCATCCGTCCATCTGACAATCTTAACTGGGGCTTATTTTGGGGGTAGGGCTTATATTACGAGCATCCTGAAAATTCATGCTAGGGCTTATTTTCCAGATGGGACTCATTTGGGGGGAAATACAGAACTAAATGTGTCCATCCATCTGACAATCTTAACTGGTGCCTATTTTTGAGGTAGGGCTTATATTACGAGCATCCTGAAAATTCATGCTAGGTCTTATTTTCCAGTTGGGAGGCCTTATTTTTTAGGGAAATACAGATCTAAATGTGTCCATCTGGCTGACAATCTTAACTGGGGCTTATTTTGGCGGTAGGGCTTATATTACGAGCATCCTGAAAATTCATGCTAGGGCTTATTTTCCAGTTGGGTCTTATTTTGGGGAAAACAAGGTATGTACACTCCCTCCCCCGAGATGTCATGTGACTGCTTTTGACAGCAGCTTTGTTGAAAAGTGGTATTTATTTCCAGTTTTCAGTCAAAGCAGCCCCATTGGTTCACTTAACGACCACAGCATTTGCTTAATGGCCACTGCAAAAAAAGGTCATAAAAAAATCAGGTTGGTCACCCACTACTCCTGATTTATAACCGTCGCAATTGATGCCCACGAGGGGCAGGCTCCGTGACGATCAGAAGTCGATGTGGTTTTTCCTTCTTGTTTCTGATCTTGCAACAGGGAGGCAGTCCAAGTCAGTTTCTTGCTCTTTGCTGGGCTGTCTGATTTGTCCTGATTTTTCCCTCTGCCAATTCCCACCCAGGTCACTGTCCTTTTTGCGGGCCAAAATATCGATCGGAGCCCCTTTGAGGTCAACGTGGGCATGGCGCTCGGGGACGCCAGCAAGGTGACCGCCCGTGGACCAGGCCTGGAGCCCGTGGGAAACGTGGCCAACAAACCCACTTACTTCGACATCTACACCGCAGGTAAGTGGCGGGGGTTAAACCAGGTAGGACAAACAAGGAAAGGCACATTGCTTTGCCTAATACAGGTGGTCCTCAACTTACAACACTTCGTGATCATTTGAAGCCACTAATGACCAATCCTCAAACTTATGACCACCACAGTGTCCGTACGGTTACATGAACAACATTTGGTGTGTTGGTCATCAGCGTGTATTTGTGAGGGTTGTACTAACCAGGGGGGGCGGTCACATGATCGCCTTTTGGGACCTCCTCAACCAGCTTCCAACAAGAAAACTTAGGAAAGGAAGCTGGGCTCATTTAATGACCAGTGGATTCTTGTAACCACTGCAGCGATTTGCTTAATGATCGTGACAGAAATGGTCGCAAAATCAGATGCGACTTCCTTAACGACTTCCTTGTTTAGCAGTTGAAATTCTGGTCTCTCTCATTGTCGTATGTCGAAGATTACCTGTATATATTTGGGGGAGTCTCCTAAGCCATCCAGGCAGCTAATGTGGGGTATTGGTGGCCTTAGAGGTGGAATTCTCACCCCACAATCAGGAGGCTGTCAGTTCGATCCTAGGTAGAGGCAGATATTTTTTCTCTTTCCGAGCACAATGAGAATATATCTGCCGAACAAAACTCCTCATTGGCAACGGGAAGGGCATTCGGCCAGTAAAACACTCAGCTCCATTCAGCTGCTCAGACTCCACCCCGCAAAGGGATTACGTAGTCATTAAAAGAAAGAAAGAAAAAATATTCAGATAGCTAACAGGGATCTTCCGTCTGCAGGAGCGGGGGCCGGTGATGTGGGGGTGGTGATCGTGGACCCCCAAGGACGCCGGGACACGGTGGAGGTGGTCTTGGAAGACAAAGGAGACAATATTTTCCGCTGCACTTATCGGCCCGTCCTGGAGGGTCCTCACACCATCTATGTGACCTTTGCGGGGGCTCAGATCCCCAAAAGCCCCTTCACGGTCAATGTGGCAGAAGGTAAGACCCTTCCCTTCTCCTCTCCAGTTCTTCTGGGGTCCCCTCTTCCTCTCTCTCTCTCTCTCTCTTCTCTTCGCACTGACCCTCCTCCGCCATGCTTGTTTTGACATTTCTAATGACCTCCTGACCACTAAACCAGAAGGTTTCCCCCCTACCCCCCTTGTCCCATGGAGACCACCGACCAAGCTTATCCAAGTACGGGAGATCCAAAGGTGGCCCTGAGAAGATCTCTAGATCTTCTCGGCGCAGACCCCGGTTCAAACAGGAGGCTGACTCGGGCCGCCGAAGTGATCCGGTCGACGCCTCTCTGCCAAATCTCCCTCACCGAGTTGTTGTTTGAGGGAGACCCTCTTCTTTTTTGGTGGGGGGGGCTGGGGGAAGAAGGCGCGACATGAGCACGGACGCAAAATTGCACCGTTATCTTAACACAGCGGTCTCCAACGTCTCTGGGTTTGCAGGGGGGGCGGGAAAGGAGATGGTTCGGCGCACGAGAGGATGTGCGTGGGCAAGCAACCTGCGCGCACGCCCACGGCACTCACAAATGGAGTTTCGCACGGGTGTGTAGTTGCCCACTGCTTATGCAAGCGGAGCAGTGGTGGGATTCAAATTTTTTTTTTAACCACGGGTTCTGTGGACGTAACTAGGTGGGCGCACTTTGCGTGCACGCCCAGGGTTTGCTACCGACTTTCTCCTGCAATCCTGCACTCTCCCTGTGACTTCAACAGCTGATGCGCGGCAATCCTCTCTGCCACGCGAAGCAGCTGCGCTTCAGAACCAGAAAATACAGGTCAGGATACAGCCGGGCGCCCAACGGCTGATCCTCGGAGCTACCGGGTCGAACAAACCATGCCAAACCGATACAACTCCGTCACTGAAGTGGAACTACACCCATGTGATTGCCTGCGGCTTCTGCAGCCCGGGTGTGAGTGGGCCGCGCGTCGGGATTGTGTACCTCTGTCTTAAGGGGTGCTCTTCTTTCAAAGCTAAGCACCCACCTACCCCGTTTCCATGCTGGAGAAGGAGGGAGATTCCTTAGCATGACGGAGACCTGTCCTACTGATATAAGGCAGTACAGGCAGTCCTCAACTTACAACGGTTCATGTAGCGACCAAAGTTGCAACGGCACTGAAAAAACTGTGACTTATGACCGTTGTTCGCGCCTACAGCCGTTGCAGCATCCCCGTGGCCACCTGATCACAATTCTGCCGGCCGGCAACAGGTTCATATTTACGATGGTCCTGAGGTCACGCGATCCACTTTTGCAACCTTCTGACCAGCAAAGTCCACGGGGAATCCAGATTCGCTCAACGACCGCTTTACCGACTTCCACCATTGCAGCGATTTACTTAACGGCCACGTTACTGACTTCCACCATTGCAGGGATTCACTTAACGACTGTGTTACTGACTTCACCAATTGCACGGATTTACTTAATGACTGTGGCAAGAGAAGGGGTATAAAATGGGGCGAAACTCACTTAGCCAATTTGCCCTGCTTAGCCACGGCCAATGTTGGGCTCGATTGTAGTCGGAACTCGAGGACTTCCTGTACTTGTGGCTCAGGGTTGAAGTGTGGGGAAGCTGGCTGGGGAATTCTGGGAGTTGAAGTCCACCAACTTTCAAGTTGTCGAACGATCAACCCCGATTCAGAGGATTTTTAAAAAGGGCTGTGTGTTTGCTCTCAACCCCTGGAAAGTGAACTTGTGCAGGAGTACTGGTCATCCTCGTCTTACGACCACAACTGAAACCCCACATTTCTGTTGCTAACTGAGACATTGAAGTGAATTTCGCCCCAGGTTACGATCCTCCTTGTTGTCGTTGTTCAGTAAATCCCTGCAGTGGTTCAATTAGAAACATGGAGTTTGCTTCCCCGTGGAGTTTGCTCATCAGAAGGTCACAAAAGGGTATCAGGAGACCCTGGGGACATGGGAACCGTCGTAAATACGAGCCAGTCGCCAAGCCTCTGATATTTTGATCCTGTCACTACAGGGAATGCTGCAACAGTCGTAAGTGTGAAAAACGGTTGCAAGTGTAAAAAAAACGGTTGTAAGTCACTTTTCTTCCAGCGCTGTTGTAACTTTGAACAGTCACTAAGTAAGCTGGTTGTAAATGTTGAGGAGTGCTCAAATCACCCTCTTCCAAGCCCTGTCCGTTGCGTCCGCATACTGGACTTCAGTAACCTTCACCCCCAGCCTCAAGATTTGGTCTTTGTGGTCCGAGCCATTTTGCCTCTGCTTGGCTTCCTTTCCGTCCAGCCTTGGGGCCCGGGGATCGACCTGGGAGGGGCCCATCGTCCCCTACTTTCCTGCAGGGCAAAACAGGAACCGTTGACACATCAGTGCTTCCTGCCTCCTACGACCCCACCCTGCACAAATATTTTTCCTAGTTTTCCAACCTAACTCCCGGAAACGACTCGGCGTACATTCAATGCAGCTGTTTTTCACGTCTGTTTTATGGCTTACCATGTTTCCCTCCCCACACACACACAAATTACGGGTAGTCCTCGGCTTACAACAGTTCACTTAGCGACCATTCCAAGTCGTTAAACGGCCCTGGAAAAAAAAAAAGAGACTCAAGATCATTTTTCATGCTTACAACTGTTGCAGCGTCCCTGCGATCCAAATTCGGATGCTGGCTTGTATTTACGACGGTCGCACAGTTCCCCTTTTGCGACCTTTCTGACGGGCCAAGAGGGAAGCCGGATTTGCTTCACGATGGGCAGGCTCCCTTGCAGGCGTAAGTCGAGGACTACCTGTATGCCAGCCAGATCACTGTTCTTCTTTGGAAGCCCAGTGGAAAAATCTCCATTTGTCTCTGTTTTTTGCCTGGGTATAAACTTCATTTCTCATGTAAAAGGCCGCGGAGCAAAACCTATTTTTGTAAAATAAGCCTTCATCAACTTACACCCGTGTAGAAGCAACGGGTGAGTGTAAACGTGCATAACTCCACTTGTGCGAGCAGCGAGCAAGTGCGTGCATGCTCGCAGCTTCATTTGTGCAAGCAATGGGCCCGCGCGTCCAACCCTCTCGTGCAAATGGAGCTGTGTGCGCGCAAGCACTCATCCGTCACTCGTGCGTAATCCTTCCTTCTCCCTCCCCACCCGCCGGTCTACAAACCTGGAAATTTGGGCGCATGCTGTTCGATGCCCCCTTTAGGGCAGGGGTCTCCAACCTTGGCCGCTTTAAGACTTGTAGACTTTTACTCCTGGGAGTTGAAGTCCACAAGTCTTAAAGTGGCCAAGGTTGGAGACCCCTGCTTTAGGGAGTTCAACGTTCCCATTTCACAGATGGGCAAACTGAGGCCACAAGACCAGTGCCTCCCCTTCTAGCCGAGCCCTTCTCCTTTTGAGGGGGTCTCCGTTCTCTGCTCCCCAAACTAGCTTCTGGCCACAAACCCCCTGGGCTTCCTTGCCTCCCCTGGGGGTCTTACTCACCCCCTCTCCTCCTTTACTAACCCTTCTCTCTTCCCTCCGGCCCTTGCAGCGCCGCCTCCTGCTCCCCCACCTGCTGTCTCCCCCATTCAGATCATCCCTCAGTCCGTCTGTACCCCACCTGCCGACGCCAAGAAAATGCCACCCCCCACTCTGCCCAAGCCGCATAAACCAAGTTAGTAAAAAAACGCCCACTCGGCTTATCATCTGCATTTGTGCGTCTTTGGCATGGGTGAGCATGGGCATGGGTGAGTTTTTCCAGTCATCCTGGTTTCCTTCTGAATGCTTCCTAGCCAGGATGGTGAACTGGGGTTAGATGCAAATGTTGGCCGTTGTTTTTAAAATGGATGCTTAAGCAACCCCGGCAGAGCTTTAAGGATGTTGGGAAATGTTCGCACGATCCAGGCATCCTCACTCTCAGATGGGTGGACTTCAACTCCCAGAATTCCATAGGATGAACCAGGAATCTCCAAGCTTAGCAACACTGAGACTTACGGACTTCAACTCCCAGAATTCCATAGGCTAAACCAGGAATGGACTTCAACTCCCAGAATTCCCTAGGCTAAACCAGGAATGTCCAAGCTTAGCAACACTGAGACTTACGGGCTTCAACTCCCAGAATTCCATAGGTTAAACCAGGAATGGACTTCAACTCCCAGAATTCCATAGGATAAACCAGGAATCTCCAAGCTTAGCAACACTGAGACTGATGGACTTCAACTCCCAGAATTCCATAGGCTAAACCAGGAATGGACTTCAGCTCCCAGAATTCCATAGGATAAACCAGGAATCTCCAAGCTTAGCAACACTGAGACTTACGGACTTCAACTCCCAGAATTCCATAGGTTAAACCAGGAATGGACTTCAACTCCCAGAATTCCATAGGCTAAACCAAGACTTCAATTCCCAGAATTCCATAGGTTAAACCAGGAATGGACTTCAACTCCCAGAATTCCATAGGCTAAACCAAGACTTCAATTCCCAGAATTCCATAGGATAAACAGTGGTGGGATTCAGCCGGTTCGCACCGGTTCAAGAGAACTGGTTATTAACTTTCTGAGCAGTTTGGTGAACTGGTTGTTTGAAGAACTCATTAGGACAGAGAACCGGTTGTTAAATGATTTGAATCCCAGCACTGAGGATAAACCAGGAATCTCCAAACTTAGCAAGTCCATTGAGGCTTATGGACTCCCAGAATTCCATAGGCTAAACCTATTAGCAAGGGAAATGTTGGTCAACTACATTTTGGCATGATTCGCCCTCGCTGCCCGTTTAGCGGGGTACAATGCAGCCAGCGGGGCGGGATTCCTGGGCGGGATGCTTGCGTTGCGCTGTTGCCTGCTTGTGTGACTCCGTGCCCTGCATGGCATGAGCTGAGACGCGCCCCTCCAACCCTGGCCTGGTGCCCAGCAATTGGGTGGGAAGCAGACCCCCTCCCCATCTTTGTGGGTGACCCCTTGGGGGTGGGAGGGGTCTGCTTTGCCCGCCGTGTGCTCCTGAAATGGCCCCTCCTCTATTTTTCTGCCTCCCCTTGTCAATCACTCTCTAATCCTGAATAATTGCTAATCCAACCATAACTTTCCAATTCCTCTCTTTTTCTCTTTTTCGGGGCTGGAAAATTCCTTCTTCCTTCCTTCCTTTCTTTGTCCCTCCTTCCCTCCTTTCATTTCCCTTTCCTTCCTTTCTTCCTTCTTTCTTTCCCTTCCTTCCTTCTTTCCTTCCATACCCCTTCCCTCCCTCCCTCCCCCTTCCCTCCTCCCTCCCTCCCTCCCTCCCTCCCTCTCTCCTTCCTTCCTTCTTCCTTCCCTGCCTCCATATCTTCCTCCCTTTTCTTTTCCTTCCTCCCTTCCTTCTTTCTCTCCCTCCTCCCTCCGTTCATCTCCCTCCCTTCCTCCTTTCATCTTCCCTCCCTCCCTCCCTTCCTTCTTTTGTCCCTCCTTCCCTCCTTTCATCTCCCTTTCCTTCCTTCCTTCCTTCCTTTTCTTCCTTCCTTCCTTCCTTCCTTCCTTCCTTCCTTCTTTCTTTCCCTTCCTTCCTTTCTTCTTTCCTTCTCCATCCCCCTTCCCTCCCTCCCTCCCTCCATCTCTCCTTCCTTCCTTCTTCCCTCCCTGCTTCCATATCTTCCTCCCTTTTCCTTTTCTTTTCTCTTCCTCCCTCCCTCCTTTCATCTCCGTCCCTCCCTCCTTCCTTCCTTCCTTCCTTCCCTCCTCCTTCCTTCCTTCCTTCCCTCCCCTTCCTCCCTCCCTTGCTCCATCTCTCCTTCCTTCCTTCCTTCCTTCTTTCCCCCCTCCCTCCTTTGATTCCTTCTTTCCTTCCTTCCTTTCTTCCCCTCCTTCCTTCCTTTCTTCTTCCTTCCTTCCATCCCTTCCTTCCTTCCTTCCTTCCTTCCTTCCTTCCTTCCTTCCTTCCTTCTTTCCTCCCTCCCTTCATACCTCCCTCCCTTCTTTCTTATCCTTCCTTCTTTCCATCCTTTCCCTCTCCCTCCCTCCTTTCATCTCTCCTCTCTTCCTTCTTTCCTTCCCTCCCTCCCCTTCCCTCCCTCCCTCCCTCCTTCCTCCCTCCCCTCTCCCTTGTTCTTAAGTGAATCATTGCAGTCGTTATGTGAATCTGGCTTCCCCATTGCCTTTGCCCGTCCGAAGGGAGGGACACTGCAACCGTCATAAATATGAGCCAGTGGCCAGGTGTCTGAATTTTCGACCCTGTGACTGTTGCAATGATCATGGGGGGAAAACAGGGATCAGTCCCTTTTTCAGTGCCGTTGTAACTTCGAACGGTCACTAAACGAACACAGATAAACCCAGAACTGCCTGCCTGCCACGAACGTAGCGATCCGAAGTGGAATGACGTCTCTGTTTTGAAAACATTTTCATTTTGGCCTCCTCCCTTTGCCACCCCCCCTTCCCGCTAAGGTTGCTTGCATCTCAGGTGGGGTGCATGGGTTCTTGGGGGGGGAGCGAGGAACCTGCTCCTCGGCCCTGGGTGCGAATCTTGGTTTGGAATCTTTGCTCTTTGGGGTGCTGGGCAAATCCTGGGCACCTTCAGGATTTTTGGTGTCCCCGGAGTTTCCTCCTTCCTCTCCATCCATCCACTCGGTGATCCAATCTCTTCTCTTCTTTCTCCTTCAATTCTCCTTTCTTCCTTCTCTCCCTCCTTCTCCTTCCCTTCTTCTTTCTTCCATTTCTCCCTCCTTCTCTTTTCCTTTCCTTCTTCTTTCTTCCATCTCTCTTCTCTTTTCTCTTCCCTTCTTTCTTCCATCTCTCCCTCCTTCTCTTCTCCTTCCATTCTTCTTTCTTCCATCTCTCCCTCCTTCTCTTTTTCTTCCCTTCTTCTTTCTTCCATTTCTCCCTCCTTCTCTTTTCCTTCCTTCTTCTTTCTTCCATCTCTCTTCTCTTTTCTTTTCCCTTCTTTCTTCCATCTCTCCCTCCTTCTCTTCTCCTTCCCTTCTTCTTTCTTCCATTTCTCCCTCCTTCTCTTTTCCTTCCCTTCTTCTTTCTTCCATTTCTCCTCCTTCTCTTTTCCTTCCCTTCTTCTTTCTTCCATCTCTCTTCTCTTTTCTCTTCCTTCTTTCTTCCATCTCTCCCTCCTTCTCTTCTCCTTCCCTTCTTCTTTCTTCCATCTCTCCTCCTTCTCTTTTCCTTCCCTTCTTCTTTCTTCCATTTCTCCCTCCTTCTCTTTTCCTTCCTTCTTCTTTCTTCCATCTCTCTTCTCTTTTCTCTTCCTTCTTTCTTCCATCTCTCCCTCCTTCTCTTCTCCTTCCCTTCTTCTTTCTTCCATCTCTCCCTCCTTCTCTTTTCCTTCCCTTCTTCTTTCTTCCATCTCCCCTTCTCTTCTCTTCTCCTTCCTTCTTCTTTCTTCCATCTCTCCCTCCTTCTCTTCTCCTTCCCTTCTTCTTTCTTCCATCTCCCCTTCTCTTCTCTTCTCCTTCCTTCTTCTTTCTTCCATCTCTCCCTCCTTCTCTTTTCCTTCCCTTCTTCTTTCTTCCATCTCTCCCTCCTTCTCTTCTCCTTCCCTTCTTCTTTCTTCCATCTCTCCCTCCTTCTCTTCTCCTTCCCTTCTTCTTTCTTCCATCTCTCCCTCCTTCTCTTCTCCTTCCTTCTTCTTTCTTCCATCTCCCCTTCTCTTCTCTTCTCCTTCCTTCTTCTTTCTTCCATCTCTCCCTCCTTCTCTTTTCCTTCCCTTCTTCTTTCTTCCATCTCTCCCTCCTTCTCTTCTCCTTCCCTTCTTCTTTCTTCCATCTCTCCCTCCTTCTCTTCTCCTTCCTTCTTCTTTCTTCCATCTCTCCCTCCTTCTCTTCTCCTTCCTTCTTCTTTCTTCCATTTCTCCCTCCTTCTCTTCTCCTTCCCTTCTTCTTTCTTCCATCTCTCCCTCCTTCTCTTCTCCTTCCCTTCTTCTTTCTTCCATCTCCCCTTCTCTTCTCTTCTCCTTCCCTTCTTCTTTCTTCCATCTCTCCCTCCTTCTCTTTTCCTTCCTTCTTCTTTCTTCCATTTCTCCCTCTTTCTCTTCTCCTTCCCTTCTTCTTTCTTCCATCTCTCCCTCCTTCTCTTCTCCTTCCCTTCTTCTTTCTTCCATCTCTCCCTCCTTCTCTTCTCCTTCCCTTCTTCTTTCTTCCATCTCTCCTCTCCTCTTTTCTCTCCTCTTCTTCTGAGAGATGTTTTTTGTCCCCTTTGACAGCTTGCAATCCGAACGCCTGCCGGGCCATGGGCCGGGGTCTCCAGCCGAAGGGGGTCCGCGTGAAGGAGGTGGCGGACTTCAAGGTTTACACCAAGGGAGCCGGCACGGGTGAACTGAAGGTCTTGGTCAAGGGACCAAGTAAGTTAACAAATTTATTTCTCTCTCCTTACCTTACAAGAAATCTAATCGTGGTCTCCAAGTTGCAAAGAACGTTATCCTCAACTTAACAATCACAAGTGATCCCACCTGTAGCCAAATGATTTTAAAATCACATGTTTTTTTTTTAAGCTGGGGGAAAAAAAAGCTACGGCTGGTTTCGTAGGTTGCTTTCATAAGTTGCTACCGAAGCTTGATTCTTCGCCAGGGATCTCCCTGTGGTCTCCTTTCCTTACTTAGCAATGGTCCAGAACGAATCATAAGGCTCACTTGTTTGTACAGGGGGATGCTCTACAGGGCTGGGATTTAAATTTCTTAACAACTGGTTCTGTTCGGCCTAATTTGTGGGTGTGGCTTAGCGATCATGTGACTGGGTGGGTGTCGCTTGCTGACTGGGCATGGCTTGGTGGTCATGTGATTGGCTGGGCGTGGCTCGTAAGGAAATATTATAAATATTTATGTAAATATTGAATTTTTTTTTTATTAAAAAACAGCAACTTTTACCCCAAATCAGGCAAAGCAGGCAGGCAGATTGAGTTGCTTGCAGAATCACAGATCCACTCAGAGATCTACCTTTCTGCAATCTGCTACCTGAGTCTGTCACATAAAATTTGCTTACAAGCAAAATGATAAAATTTGCTAGCAAGCAAATGCACAAAATTACCTCACAATATAATATGTAAATACTGATTTTTTAAATATATATATAAAAAAGAGAGCAACTTTTACCCAAAAGCAGGCAGACAGATTGAGTTGCTCACAGAATCGCAGTTTCACTCAGAGATCTACCTTTCTGCAATCTGCTACCTAAGTCTGCACTGAAACATAGAAGCTTCAGTCCTAAGGAAGGTTCAGCTCTGCTTTTAGATTAGCTAGAAAGCAAAAAATCCCAACATTTCCTGCTTTCTAGCTAATCTAAATCTCCCAGCAAAGCAGAACAGCTGATAGTCGGGGAGGGGAGGAAGGAAAAATAGCAACTTACCAAACACAGGTGAGTTGGATGGCGCCTATGCCAGGTAAGGAGTGAGTGGGTGGGGCGGAGAGGGGTGGGGCCAGCCAGTGGCATGATTTGCCAGTTCTCCGAACTGTGCAGAACTGTAACAACCGGTTCTATAAAACTGGTCCGACCAGGTAGAATCCCACCCCTGATGCTCTAATAACGTTGTGTTTTTCACCCTAGAAGGAACAGAGGAACCAGTGAAGGTGCGAGATGTCGGCGATGGGGTTTACGAGTGTGAATATTACCCCAAAGTGCCTGGAAAATACGTGGTGTCGATTACGTGGGGCGGACACGCCATTCCGAGGAGGTAGGCCACTCCACGGCGGCTATCGACGTGGCAAACGTGGCCCTTTATGGACCTCCAACCAGGAACATCTGTGAGACCCGCAACCAGACTATTGGAGCTGCGCCCCCTTCGTCTTACGCTTCTAGCGCAGTGTTCCTCAATCTTCCCAGAGTTGGGAGGGAGCTTAGAGGCCATCTAGTCTAGCCCCCCCCACCCCCACCCCCAGTAAGGATAAGATCCGGTGGAGCAGCCCTGGAAAAAGGGCCATCCTCCACATTTTCACCTCAAGGGGAACTGGCTTCCCCCACAGGCCTGTTTTTGATTTCACAAATTATAGTTTAGTAAACAGGGTCGAGCATAATGTCTGCACTCAGACGTGGAAGGAGTGTGTGTTATGTTCTCCTGCGTAGTCTTTCTCAACCTTGGCTCGTTTTAAAGGGGTGGGACTTCAACTCCCAGAATTCCCCCCGCCAGCAAGGATTCTGGGAGTGGAAGTCCGCTCATCCTAAAAGCTGCTGAAGTCGAGAAACTCCGTTCTAGTGGCTGTGAGTTCCACAGGTGATGCTCAGAGAGTGTAAGCTGGTGCAGAACCTGATCCAGAGGGCTGTTTGGGGGCTGCAACTGGAGGAATTCAGAGAGGGAGATTCTGGCTTGCAGGATAGAATCTGTTTATTTGTTCATTTATTTATTTTTTTCATCTTGCCTTTATTATACTGATAAATAACTCAAGGCGCGGTGAGCAAATCCAATATTTCTTCCTCTTCCTCTTTTCCTCACAACAACACCCCTGGAAGGTGGGCCTGAGCTGAGAGAAAGAGACTGGCCCAAATTCACCCTGATGGCTTTTATATCTAAGGTGGGAATAGAACTCACTGTTTCCTGGTAATCGGCCCAAAGTCACCCAGCTGGATTTCCTGCATTAAGACAATACTAGAACTCACTGTCTCCTGGCAATTGGCCCAAAGTCACCCAGCTGGCTTTCATTCCTAAGGCGGGACTAGAACTCCTAGTCTGCTGGTGATTGGCCCAAAGTCACCCAGCCTGCTTTCGTGCCTAAGGCGGGACTAGAACTCCCCGTCTCCTGGCGATTGGCCTAAAGTCACCCAGCCAGCTTTCACCCCTAAAGCGGGACTAGAACTCACCGTCTCCTGGTGATTGGCCCAAAGTCACCCAGCTGGCTTTCATTCCTAAGGCGGCACTAGAACTCACCGTCTCCTGGTGATTGGCCCAAAGTCACCCAGCTGGCTTTCATTCCTAAGGCGGGACTAGAACTCCTTGTCTCCTGGTGATTGGCTCAAAGTCACCCAGTCAGCTTTCATGCCTAAGGCAGGACTAGAACTCCTTGTCTCCTGGTGATTGGCCCAAAGTCACCCAGCCGGCTTTCCTGCCTAAGGCGGGACTAGAACTCACCGTCTCCTGGCGCTTGGCCCAAAGTCACCTCCCCCATCTTATGTGCTTAAAGACGGAACTAGAACTCACTGTCACCTGGATTTCTAGCCCGGTGCTTCAACCACCATTTCTTCCTTTCTTCGTTTCAGTCCTTTCGAAGTGCAGGTGGCACCCGAAGCTGGCTTGCAGAAGGTTCGGGCCTGGGGTCCTGGCCTGGAAACCGGCATGGTCGGCAAGTCCGCCGACTTCGTTGTGGAGGCGATTGGCACCGAAGTGGGCACCCTGGGTACGAGAAAAGGAGTGCCAGGGGTGGGCTTTTGGCAGGGGGTTTGGGGGGGGGAAAGTGGACTTAACTGGCGGACCGGCCGGCCCACGGACGACCCTCAATTCACCTCCTGTTCCAAATCCTCGAAATCTGCCTTCGGTGCAGAGGTGGGCTGCTGGGGGTTCTCAGGGGGTTCAGGACACCCACTAGCTCAGATTCTGTGCAGTTTGGGGGAACCCCTAAATCCCACTCCTGGCTGGCCCCACCCACCCGGCCCCGCCCCACCCACACGTCCCGTTTCGGATGCAGTAAGTGCATGGCGCGCACGCAAGCAGGGGTGGGTTGCAAATAGTTTTACTGCCAGTTCTGTGGGTGTGGCTAGGTGGGAGTGACTGGGTGGGCGTGGCTCCTTTTATCTGCTGCACCCCCCCTTCATATTTTTTTTTACCTCCTGGGCCTCAAGGCAGCTCCCTGGGGGTGTGGGGGGGGGTCGTTTTTGGTCCCAAGAGGCTTGCCGGAGAGCCAGGAACCATCGTAAGTGTGGAAAACGGTCCTGACTGGCTTTTTGTTCAGCGCCATCGCAACTTTGAAATGGTCACTAAATGGATGCTTGTCAGTCGAAGGTTACCTGTAGATTTTGACTGATGACCGACATTGAGCCCGACCATTTTTGTCCTTAAGCGAGACAGTGAGGTTTGCCCCTCCCCTCCCTTTCTGGCCGCTGTCATGAAGTGAATCCCAGCAGTCGTGAAGGGAGTTCCAAGGTTGTTAAATGAATCCGGCTTCGGCACGCCGGTGGGAAGGTCACAAAAAAGGGGGGAGGAGATCGCGGGACGCCTGGGGACGACGCGACGGTCATAAACACGAGTCCATTGCGAAGCATCTTCATTCGGATTACGTGAACCGTGGGGAGGCTGTGACCGTCGTTAAGTGTGAAAAACAGTCCTACGCCCCTCTTTTCGGGGGCCGCTGTAACTTTGAACGATTGTAAGTCGAGGAGGACTTACCTGTAGTAGCACTCCGCAGTGGCCAGGCGGGGAGAGCCGAAATGTCCAGATCTGGCCTAAAGAGTGAGCCCCACCTACTTTCCTAATTCTTTGCTCTTCCCGCCGCCTGGCAGGTTTCTCCATCGAGGGTCCGTCGCAGGCCAAGATCGAGTGCGACGACAAAGGAGACGGTTCGTGCGACGTGCGGTACTGGCCCACCGAGCCGGGCGAGTACGCCGTCCACGTGATTTGTGATGACGAGGACATCAAAGACAGCCCCTTCATCGCCCACATCCTGCCGGCCACCAATGAGTATTTCCCCGAGAAGGTCAGCCTCTCCTAGCTCACCTGGAAGGGATGGGGGCCTGTCCTAGCTCACCTGGTCTCCATCAGAGGGGTGGGGGCCCTCTAGCCTCTAGCTCACCTGGTCTCCATCAGAGGGGTGGGGGCCTCTCCTAGCTCACCTGGTCTCCATCAGAGGAGTGGGGCCTCTCCTAGCTCACCTGGAAGGGATGGGGGCCTCTCCTAGCTCACCTGGAGTGGATGAGGGCCTCTCCTAGCTCACCTGGTGGGGATGTGGGCCTCTCCTAGCTCACCTGGTCTCCATTAGAGGGGGGGGCCTCTCCTAGCTCACCTGGAGTGGATGAGGGCCTCTCCTAGCTCACCTGGTGGGGATGTGGGCCTCTCCTAGCTCACCTGGTCTCCATTAGAGGGGGTGGGGGCCTCTCCTAGTCTCACCTGGAGTGGATGAAGGCCTCTCCTAGCTCACCTGGAGGGAATGAGGGGCCTCCTAGCTCACCTGGAAGGGATGGAGGCCTCTCCTAGCTCACCTGGTGGGGATGGGGGCCTCCCTAGCTCACCTGGAGGGATGAGGGCCTCTCCTAGCTCACCTGGTGGGGATGGGGACCTCTCCTAGCTCACCTGGTCTCCATTAGAGGGGTGGCCTCCAGCTCACCTGGAGGGCCTCTCCTAGCTCACCTGGGAGGGGATGGAGGCCTCTCCTAGCTCACCTGGTGGGGATGGGGGCCTCTCCTAGCAATGTTGGGCTGCTGGGCTAAGGCTGGTCCCAATCTCCTCCCCCTCCTTGCAGGTCAAAGCATTCGGTCCCGGGTTGGAGCCAGTGGGCTGCATCGTGAACAAACCGGCCGAGTTCACCATCGATGCTCGAGGAGCCGGGAAAGCAGCGCTCAAGATCTATGCTCAGGTCAGCTGGGGTGGAATGAAGTCTGGAGGGCTTCTTTTGTTTTGCTTTCTTTTCGTTCTTTTTACTTTATTTTGTATTTTTTATATATATATATATATATTGGTTATTTTATTTTCATTTTTCAGTTCATTTTATTTTTTATTTTATTTTCATTTTTATTGTTTTATTTACTTTTTATTTTATTGTTTTTATTTATTTTATTTTATTTATTATTTACTTTATTATTTACATTCTGAGTGTATTGTTTTCATAAGCAACTCAAGGTGATGAACGTATCTGATACACATACACCTTCCTCATATTTTTCCCCCACGACAACAGCCCTGTGAAGTGGGCTAGGCTGAGAGATAGAGGGACTGGCCCAAGGTCACCCAGCTGGCTTTCATTTCTAAGGCAGGACTAGAACTCACCGTCTCCTGGTGATTGGCTCAAAGTCACCTAACTTGCTTTTACGGCTAAGCTGGAACTAGAACTCCCAGTGACCTGGTGATTGGCTCAAAATTTTACCCAGCCAAGTTTCATGCCTAAGGCGGGACCAGAACTCACCATCTCCTGGTGATTGGCCCCAAGTCAGCCAGCTGGCTTTCATGCCTAAGGCGGGACTAGAACTCCCCGTCTCCTGGTGATTGGCCCAAAGTCACCCAGCTGGCTTTCATGCCTACGGCGGGACTAGAAGTCACCGTCTCCTGATTTCTAGCCTGGTGCCATGACTCCAAGACCAAACAGGCTCTCTTGCTTGAGGAAGGGAGCCCAGGATCGCTCCCAGCACCCTGCCTGAAGTGATGACACCTCAACCTGGCAACGAAGCCACCTGTACTGAGGAGCCTCAGGATGGGCCCAAGGACTTCTTTGACCCTTGAGGAGTAACGTAGGAGTTGGTTTTCACCAAAGGTTACTTTTCTTCCTAGGATGCAGAAGGCACCCCCATTGACATCAAAGTCAAGGACAATGGCAACGGGACCTTCTCCTGCGTCTACGTCCCCACCAAGGCCATCAAGCACACCATCATCATCAGTTGGGGAGGCGTCAACATCCCCAAGAGTCCATTCCGGGTGAGTAACTCCAAGATGGAGAAGGCTGTTGGTGCAGTGGCCTGTAGCCAAATCAGAGGAGGAGGAGGAGGAAGAGGCCTGGGAGTCAGGG
The DNA here is from genome assembly GCF_049901715.1 of Pseudonaja textilis. Classification (NCBI taxonomy): domain Eukaryota; kingdom Metazoa; phylum Chordata; class Lepidosauria; order Squamata; family Elapidae; genus Pseudonaja; species Pseudonaja textilis. The sequence continues at coordinate 74,428,368 of NC_141994.1, forward strand.
TCGGCATCAGGGCAACCGGGGAGCTCTGAGGGGTAAGAGGGAATGGAAGCAGCAGAGAGAGAGGGGGAGAGAGAGAGGAGAGAGAGGAGAGAGAGAGAGGGGTGGAGCCTGGGCCACCGTCAGCCCTCCAACGGAGAGTCAACAACCCCAGGTCTGGAGATGGCTGATGAGGAAGAAGAGGAACAGCTGGGACCAGTGCCTGACATGCAAAAGCTCAAAAGGCAGAGGAGAGGAGAGCAATGGAAATCTATGAGCCGGTCCTTGGGATGGAAGAGCCCCCACTGCTAACAAACCCCACACCTTAGCTCTGGGAATAAAACGCAGGGGGCAGAGATGAATAGGTGTGGTAGACGGCTATTCAACTGCTGTCCAACTTCTTGGACAGACTTATTAGCCAGCGGTGAGAGAGAAACTTTTTGCCGGCGTTTCCGGCGTCCTAATAAAAGGAATCGTTGAGTTCACTTCAGAGGGGTGGTCATGTTTTGGGAGCTAGGTCAGAACAGTTGGGGTGGGTAGGTTCTTGGCCATCTTCTGTCGACGGTCCTTTGGGGAGCAGGGAAGCGTGTGTCCACCCACCCATGGACAGGTAGGACATCCCTGGCCAATCTTCCGCTGAAGCTTAGAGATGTCCGAGATCTTGAAGGCAATCAACTCTCCCAGTTTCTTCTTACCATCACAGTCATCTGAGGTAGGGCCATTGTAATTTTGAACGGTCACTAACCAAACTGTTGTATGTTGGGGGCCCTCTGTATACATCAAATGTCCTCCTTTAAATTACTGTCAGGATTCCAGCGATCGCCCTAAATTAAATCCAAAGCTGCGAGCCGAGCTTCAAAAAATGTCAAAAGATTTATTAGGAGCGACAGGTCGGCATGACCTCTATGAAACCGACTCTGAGACACATAGTTTACAATCCCTATGAATGACCCTGTCTTCCCCCCACCCCACCTGGGTGTATCATAATTCAGATTCTCCCAATCAAACACCTTCATGGGCCGGGCGTCATCAATCGCATTCTCCAATAAAGGATTTTCGCAGGGCGCAATACCCGGTTGCCTAAGTTACAATCTTTGTGAGATAAGTTTGGAATGTGCTTCTGAGTTCATTTGCCTTGTGGTCCTTCGGGGGTTTTTGCCCCCCGTTTCTCACGGCAACTTGGACATAGGCGTAGGAATGTTTTTCAAGGTGACAATATATTTCAAAAAGGGTCATGATCACACGACTATGGGGATGCCGCTATACTTGTAAGTGTGAGGAATGTTCATGTCACTTTTTTGGGGGGGAGGGGGGACGACATTGTAACTACGAATGGTTGTAAGCCCAAGGACTACCTGATTCCGTGACTCCGTTTTGCTCTTCATACGTTGGTCTGCTTTTCTTCCTCTTCACAGGTGAGTGTCGGAGAAGGTAGCCACCCCGATAAAGTCAAGGTGTACGGTCCTGGAGTCGAGAAAACTGGGCTGAAGGCCAACGAACCCACCTACTTCACTGTGGACTGCAGCGAGGCTGGCCAAGGTGACCCCCCAAATCTGAGATCTGGGGGGAGACTATGAGTCAATGAGATTAAAGTTAACCCTAAATGTTAGGAGTTCCGGTTTGCAGCGCTTCGAGGCAGGCAGGAATCCGCGATCGTGCGCGGTTTCTGCTTGCGCTCCTCGCTGGAGTGCCCTGAGTCAGCTAAGCCACCCTGTAGAGGTGGTTGAAGACAGGGGAGATCTGGCAGGGTTAGGGTTCTGTTAACAGAAGAGCAAATCTGGAAGTGACTTTGAAGGTCTTCCAGTCCAACCCGCGTTGGGTTGAGCCCCCTCCCAAGGTGTCCATTCTGGAGAAGAAGACATCCCACCTTTGAATTCTGATCCTTCAACCACATCTATTGCTAAGACAATCCTTTGTGTTGGATTCTGGTGGGTTCATAGCGGTGTTTCTCCACCTGGGCCACTTTAAGATGGGTGGACTTCAACTCTCATAATTCCCCAGCCAGCAAGGGTTAGGGTTAGGGTTGCTGACTGGGGAATTCTGGGAATTGAAGTCCACCCATCTTCAAGTGGTCCAGGTGGAGAAACATTGGTTTATTTATAGAAAGATGCTGATGTTGTCCACCCTTCCAGATTCGTCCTACTCAATTGCCCATCATCCCCAGCAGAAATCTGGAGGCTACCCAGTTGGGGAAGACCTTCTGATATCTTCCATTCTTGTGATGGAGTTCCAGCCAACCAGGCTTTCTGGAAGGATTCAAACTGGACAAGCCAATAATCGGAAGTTGGCTTGTCCAGAAGAATCTCATGGAAGCTTCATCCTGTTGGGTCCAGAGACCCTCATGAGTTTGACGAACGAGTCTTGTCCACAAAATTTCTAGATCCTTAATCCCATTTTGGCTTTGCAGGAGACGTGAGCATTGGGATTAAATGTGCCCCTGGCGTGGTGGGACCAGCAGAAGCCGACATCGATTTCGACATCATCAAGAACGACAACGACACCTTCACGGTGAAATACACCCCGCCGGGCCCTGGGCGTTATACCATCATGGTGCTCTTCGCCAACCAGGTAAGGCTCATGGCGCCATTGGCCATAGGACCAGGGATCTGGATCAAACGATTTGGGTCTCTGAGGGTTCTTCTTCTGCTTCTCCATTGTCAAGTTGCACGACCTCATGGCCAGTTTGGTCTAGTGGTTATAGCACCAGGCTAAAAACTGCGCGCGGGTGAGTTCTAGTTCAGCCTTAGGCATGAAAGCCAGCTCCGTAACCTTGGGCCAAACTAGGAGACAGTGAATTATAGTACCACCTTAGACATGAAAGCCAGCTGGGTGACTTTGGGCCAATCACTAGGAGATGATGAATTCTAGTCCCGCCTTAGGCATTAAGGTGAGCTGGGTGACCTTGAGCCAAACCAGGAGACAGTGAGTTCTAGTTCCACATTATCCATGAAAGCCAGCTGGGCGATTTTAGGTCAGTCCCTGGGAGATGTTGATTTCTAGTCCTACCTTACATGTGAAAACTGGCTGGGTAACCTTGGGCCAATCACTGGGAGATGGTGAATTCCAGTTCTACCTTAGCCATAAAACCCAGCTGGGTGATTTTGGGCCATATTTTTATTTTAGAGCTGTAGGAGAAGAGACGGCAGAACTGGAAGGTGGAGTTAAGTGCATTATCAGTCTAGAATCGTTAGATTCCCAGCAATGTTCTAATTCTGGACACTCTTAAATCCAATGGATCCTTATCTGGTGCCGATTTAGAATGGAACTTGAGTCGACCAGGTTCTTGTGACCGGCCGATGGTGCAATCAGCCTTCTGAATTGCTACTTCATGTATGAACCTGATACATTATCTCTGGACAAAAGAGCGAATGAACCGAGGAATTAGGTCCTCCCTTGAAGGTTACGTGCCCCTCCTGGTATCCCACCTTCCTGATTCCTCTTCTTCTTCTTCTTCTGGGTCCTTGCAGGAAATCCCCATAAGCCCTTTCCACATCAAAGTAGACCCCTCGCACGACGCCAGCAAAGTGAAGGCCGAGGGGCCTGGCCTCAATCGGACAGGTGAGTGATGTCAGAGCGTTTGCAACGTGACTCCTGGTCAGGATTCCTCCAATTAAACCGTGAGCCCCGAGCCACATTCTCATAGCTTGACCCCCTCTTTGAATGAAAAGAAGGACCAGGGGATGACACGATAGCAGTGTTCCAATATCTCAGAGGTTATCACAAAGAAGAGGTGGGGTCAACCAAAGCCCCCGAAGGCAGGAGAAGAAACAACAGGTGGAAATTAAGGAATTAAGGAGAAACGTCGCGACAGTGAGGACAATTAACCAGTGAGATGGCTTTCCTCCAGAAGTTGTGAATGCTCCAACAACTGGAGGATTTCAAGAAGAGACCGGACAGCCGTTTGTCTGAAATGATAGAGGGTTTCTTGACTGAGGAAGGGGCTGGACTAGAAGACCTCCCAAGTCCCTTCTGACTCTCTTATTTCGTTCTGCTTCTTCGTGGAACACTTAACTATTGGAACACTGCTATGATATCGCTCGTCTTCCAAAGAGGGGGCAAATTTTGGCTCTGGGGAAAAAGCTGGTTTTGTGGGGGTTTTTTGTTTTTTTTTACAGTTCCAATGACATTTCCGGAAATGGGTGGGGGTCTCCATCAAGGAACCAATTGCAAACCTAGCCCCTCCAAAC